>NW_027326936.1:0-25946 GCF_047675955.1 Chlorocebus sabaeus | reverse complement strand
GATCGCGGGGGGTGCCTGCACCCCCGGCGATGGGGCTCCCAGAAGCCAGGGGGGCGGGCCGGGGGGGTGGCGGCTGGGAGCCCGATCGCGGGGGGTGCCTGCACCCCCGGCGATGGGGCTCCCAGAAGCCAGGGGGGCGGGCCGGGGGGTGGCGGCTGGGAGCCCGATCGGGGGGCGTGCCTGCACCCCCGGCGATGGGGCTCCCAGAAGCCAGGGGGGCGGGCCGGGGGGTGGCGGCTGGGAGCCCGATCGGGGGGCGTGCCTGCACCCCCGGCGATGGGGCTCCCAGAAGCCAGGGGGGCGGGCCGGGGGTGGCGGCTGGGAGCCCGATCGCGGGGGGTGCCTGCACCCCCGGCGATGGGGCTCCCAGAAGCCAGGGGGGCGGGGCCGGGGGTGGCGGCTGGGAGCCCGATCGCGGGGGGTGCCTGCACCCCCGGCGATGGGGCTCCCAGAAGCCAGGGGGGGCGGGCCCGGGCGTGGCGGCTGGGAGCCCGATCGGGGGGGCGTGCCTGCACCCCCGGCGATGGGGCTCCCAGAAGCCAGGGGGGCGGGCCGGGGGGTGGCGGCTGGGAGCCCGATCGGGGGGCGTGCCTGCACCCCCGGCGATGGGGCTCCCAGAAGCCAGGGGGGCGGGCCGGGGGGTGGCGGCTGGGAGCCCGATCGGGGGGCGTGCCTGCACCCCCGGCGATGGGGCTCCCAGAAGCCAGGGGGGGCGGGCCGGGGGTGGCGGCTGGGAGCCCGATCGGGGGGCGTGCCTGCACCCCCGGCGATGGGGCTCCCAGAAGCCAGGGGGGCGGGCCGGGGGGTGGCGGCTGGGAGCCCGATCGGGGGGCGTGCCTGCACCCCCGGCGATGGGGCTCCCAGAAGCCAGGGGGGCGGGCCGGGGGGTGGCGGCTGGGAGCCCGATCGGGGGACGTGCCTGCACCCCCGGCGATGGGGCTCCCAGAAGCCAGGGGGGCGGGCCGGGGGGTGGCGGCTGGGAGCCCGATCGCGGGGGGTGCCTGCACCCCCGGCGATGGGGCTCCCAGAAGCCAGGGGGCCGGGCCGGGGGTGGCGGCTCGGGGCCCGGTCGCGGGGACAGTTGGAAGAGTATCACATGGCGTTGTACAGTGTGTGTGATACTGAGATTAATAACTGGGTGAACTTCCACCCTGTGCCACATTGCGAGTAATATCAGCCTGTCCCCTCCGTGAATATTAGAAACAATATCCCAGACTGGGTGTACGCCTTCTGCTGTACAGAGTGCAGTATCATCCTCTCCCTCCCAGGATAGTAATTACAATATCACTGGGCGGGAGCACGCAGCCTGCGAATTATTATCATCCTCTCCCCCTCCGTATACTAGGAACAATATCTCAGAAGAGCTGTACCCTCAGTGCCATATTCGGACTAATAGCATAGGTGTCTTCCGGGAATATTACGAGTAATATTACCGGGTAGCTATCCATTCATTGTTATGTTTGGAGTCATGTGATACTCTACCCTCCTTTATATTAGGATCAGTGTCACGCGGTGAGTGTACACCTACTGCGATATTAAAACTAAAGTCCTGCTTTCCGTCCCTGGATATGAAGAACAGCATCACAAGTAGGTTTACACTTCCTGTGGTATTAGGAATAATAATATGATTATTAATCATCAATGATCGATTTTAATAATTATCAATGATACTAAAAATTCATAGGATACCATTATTAATGATGGATAATGATTTTAAACACATGATTACACATGTTTTCAATTAATTATTAATATTAATGTCATGCAATAATATTATTAGTTCCTAATACTAACTATTATTTGATTCCCAGCGTCTCTGGGTATTGATTTAAGTCACATTAATAGCTAATATCATAATATTATTATTAATAGTGATATTACTAATAATTATTATTACAAATCGATACCATTTTAAGCCAGTATTAATTTTTACTCTCTTTATTGTGATCATTAGTATCAATAATAATAATTATTATTAATATAATTATTAATATTAATGATTAATAGACTTCTTCCTGATATCCACCGGGGAGAGGACGATGTTAATTTCTATATCACAGATGGTGTACACCCCCCGTGATAGTGTTTCGAACTTCTCCTTGGGAGAGGAGGAAATGACAATCAGTATCACCGGAAGTAGCAACACCTGTGAGATACTGTTCTGAATATTCAGGGAGGAAGAGGCTGATATGACTACTAATACAGAGGGGGTTACTCCCTCTGAGGGTGTGCACACTGGGGGTGTACAATTGTCTGAGAAGAGTTGAAAATTTTCAGATGGGGAGATGATATTACTCAAAATATCAGAAAGAGGCTGTGAGTCCACAAGGGTCCCAGAAGCCAGGGGGGCGGGCCGGGGGGTGGCGGCTGGGAGCCCGATCGCGGGGGGTGCCTGCACCCCCGGCGATGGGGCTCCCAGAAGCCAGGGGGGCGGGCCGGGGGTGGCGGCTGGGAGCCCGATCGCGGGGGGTGCCTGCACCCCCGGCGATGGGGCTCCCAGAAGCCAGGGGGGCGGGCCGGGGGGTGGCGGCTGGGAGCCCGATCGCGGGGGGTGCCTGCACCCCCGGCGATGGGGCTCCCAGAAGCCAGGGGGGCGGGCCGGGGGGTGGCGGCTGGGAGCCCGATCGCGGGGGGGTGCCTGCACCCCCGGCGATGGGGCTCCCAGAAGCCAGGGGGGCGGGCCGGGGGGTGGCGGCTGGGAGCCCGATCGCGGGGGGTGCCTGCACCCCCGGCGATGGGGCTCCCAGAAGCCAGGGGGGCGGGCCGGGGGGTGGCGGCTGGGAGCCCGATCGCGGGGGGTGCCTGCACCCCCGGCGATGGGGCTCCCAGAAGCCAGGGGGGCGGGCCGGGGGGTGGCGGCTGGGAGCCCGATCGCGGGGGGGTGCCTGCACCCCCGGCGATGGGGCTCCCAGAAGCCAGGGGGGCGGGCCGGGGGGTGGCGGCTGGGAGCCCGATCGCGGGGGGTGCCTGCACCCCCGGCGATGGGGCTCCCAGAAGCCAGGGGGGCGGGCCGGGGGGTGGCGGCTGGGAGCCCGATCGCGGGGGGTGCCTGCACCCCCGGCGATGGGGCTCCCAGAAGCCAGGGGGGCGGGCCGGGGGGTGGCGGCTGGGAGCCCGATCGCGGGGGGTGCCTGCACCCCCGGCGATGGGGCTCCCAGAAGCCAGGGGGGCGGGCCGGGGGTGGCGGCTGGGAGCCCGATCGGGGGGGCGTGCCTGCACCCCCGGCGATGGGGCTCCCAGAAGCCAGGGGGGGCGGGCCGGGGGTGGCGGCTGGGAGCCCGATCGGGGGGCGTGCCTGCACCCCCGGCGATGGGGCTCCCAGAAGCCAGGGGGGGCGGGCCGGGGGGTGGCGGCTGGGAGCCCGATCGCGGGGGGTGCCTGCACCCCCGGCGATGGGGCTCCCAGAAGCCAGGGGGCCGGGCCGGGGGGTGGCGGCTGGGAGCCCGATCGCGGGGGGTGCCTGCACCCCCGGCGATGGGGCTCCCAGAAGCCAGGGGGCCGGGCCGGGGGGTGGCGGCTCGGGGCCCGGTCGCGGGGGACAGTTGGAAGAGTATCACATGGCGTTGTACAGTGTGTGTGATACTGAGATTAATAACTGGGTGAACTTCCACCCTGTGCCACATTGCGAGTAATATCAGCCTGTCCCCTCCGTGAATATTAGAAACAATATCCCAGACTGGGTGTACGCCTTCTGCTGTACAGAGTGCAGTATCATCCTCTCCCTCCCAGGATAGTAATTACAATATCACTGGGCGGGAGCACGCAGCCTGCGAATTATTATCATCCTCTCCCCCTCCGTATACTAGGAACAATATCTCAGAAGAGCTGTACCCTCAGTGCCATATTCGGACTAATAGCATAGGTGTCTTCCGGGAATATTACGAGTAATATTACCGGGTAGCTATCCATTCATTGTTATGTTTGGAGTCATGTGATACTCTACCCTCCTTTATATTAGGATCAGTGTCACGCGGTGAGTGTACACCTACTGCGATATTAAAACTAAAGTCCTGCTTTCCGTCCCTGGATATGAAGAACAGCATCACAAGTAGGTTTACACTTCCTGTGGTATTAGGAATAATAATATGATTATTAATCATCAATGATCGATTTTAATAATTATCAATGATACTAAAAATTCATAGGATACCATTATTAATGATGGATAATGATTTTAAACACATGATTACACATGTTTTCAATTAATTATTAATATTAATGTCATGCAATAATATTATTAGTTCCTAATACTAACTATTATTTGATTCCCAGCGTCTCTGGGTATTGATTTAAGTCACATTAATAGCTAATATCATAATATTATTATTAATAGTGATATTACTAATAATTATTATTACAAATCGATACCATTTTAAGCCAGTATTAATTTTTACTCTCTTTATTGTGATCATTAGTATCAATAATAATAATTATTATTAATATAATTATTAATATTAATGATTAATAGACTTCTTCCTGATATCCACCGGGGAGAGGACGATGTTAATTTCTATATCACAGATGGTGTACACCCCCCGTGATAGTGTTTCGAACTTCTCCTTGGGAGAGGAGGAAATGACAATCAGTATCACCGGAAGTAGCAACACCTGTGAGATACTGTTCTGAATATTCAGGGAGGAAGAGGCTGATATGACTACTAATACAGAGGGGGTTACTCCCTCTGAGGGTGTGCACACTGGGGGTGTACAATTGTCTGAGAAGAGTTGAAAATTTTCAGATGGGGAGATGATATTACTCAAAATATCAGAAAGAGGCTGTGAGTCCACAAGGGTCCCAGAAGCCAGGGGGGCGGGCCGGGGGTGGCGGCTGGGAGCCCGATCGCGGGGGGTGCCTGCACCCCCGGCGATGGGGCTCCCAGAAGCCAGGGGGGGCGGGCCGGGGGTGGCGGCTGGGAGCCCGATCGCGGGGGGTGCCTGCACCCCCGGCGATGGGGCTCCCAGAAGCCAGGGGGGCGGGCCGGGGGTGGCGGCTGGGAGCCCGATCGCGGGGGGTGCCTGCACCCCCGGCGATGGGGCTCCCAGAAGCCAGGGGGGCGGGCCGGGGGGTGGCGGCTGGGAGCCCGATCGCGGGGGGTGCCTGCACCCCCGGCGATGGGGCTCCCAGAAGCCAGGGGGGCGGGCCGGGGGTGGCGGCTGGGAGCCCGATCGCGGGGGGTGCCTGCACCCCCGGCGATGGGGCTCCCAGAAGCCAGGGGGGCGGGCCGGGGGGTGGCGGCTGGGAGCCCGATCGCGGGGGGTGCCTGCACCCCCGGCGATGGGGCTCCCAGAAGCCAGGGGGGCGGGCCGGGGGTGGCGGCTGGGAGCCCGATCGCGGGGGGTGCCTGCACCCCCGGCGATGGGGCTCCCAGAAGCCAGGGGGGGCGGGCCGGGGGTGGCGGCTGGGAGCCCGATCGCGGGGGGTGCCTGCACCCCCGGCGATGGGGCTCCCAGAAGCCAGGGGGGCGGGCCGGGGGGTGGCGGCTGGGAGCCCGATCGGGGGGCGTGCCTGCACCCCCGGCGATGGGGCTCCCAGAAGCCAGGGGGGCGGGCCGGGGGTGGCGGCTGGGAGCCCGATCGGGGGGGCGTGCCTGCACCCCCGGCGATGGGGCTCCCAGAAGCCAGGGGGGCGGGCCGGGGGTGGCGGCTGGGAGCCCGATCGCGGGGGGTGCCTGCACCCCCGGCGATGGGGCTCCCAGAAGCCAGGGGGGCGGGCCGGGGGTGGCGGCTGGGAGCCCGATCGCGGGGGGTGCCTGCACCCCCGGCGATGGGGCTCCCAGAAGCCAGGGGGGGCGGGCCGGGCGTGGCGGCTGGGAGCCCGATCGCGGGGCGTGCCTGCACCCCCGGCGATGGGGCTCCCAGAAGCCAGGGGGGCGGGCCGGGGGTGGCGGCTGGGAGCCCGATCGGGGGGCGTGCCTGCACCCCCGGCGATGGGGCTCCCAGAAGCCAGGGGGGCGGGCCGGGGGTGGCGGCTGGGAGCCCGATCGGGGGGCGTGCCTGCACCCCCGGCGATGGGGCTCCCAGAAGCCAGGGGGGCGGGCCGGGGGGTGGCGGCTGGGAGCCCGATCGGGGGGGCGTGCCTGCACCCCCGGCGATGGGGCTCCCAGAAGCCAGGGGGGGCGGGCCGGGGGGGTGGCGGCTGGGAGCCCGATCGGGGGGCGTGCCTGCACCCCCGGCGATGGGGCTCCCAGAAGCCAGGGGGGCGGGCCGGGGGGTGGCGGCTGGGGAGCCCGATCGGGGGACGTGCCTGCACCCCCGGCGATGGGGGCTCCCAGAAGCCAGGGGGGGCGGGCCGGGGGGTGGCGGCTGGGAGCCCGATCGCGGGGGGTGCCTGCACCCCCGGCGATGGGGGCTCCCAGAAGCCAGGGGGCCGGGCCGGGGTTGGCGGCTCGGGGCCCGGTCGCGGGGACAGTTGGAAGAGTATCACATGGCGTTGTACAGTGTGTGTGATACTGAGATTAATAACTGGGTGAACTTCCACCCTGTGCCATATTGCGAGTAATATCAGCCTGTCCCCTCCGTGAATATTAGAAACAATATCCCAGACTGGGTGTACGCCTTCTGCTGTACAGAGTGCAGTATCATCCTCTCCCTCCCAGGATAGTAATTACAATATCACTGGGCGGGGAGCACGCAGCCTGCGAATTATTATCATCCTCTCCCCCTCCGTATACTAGGAACAATATCTCAGAAGAGCTGTACCCTCAGTGCCATATTCGGACTAATAGCATAGGTGTCTTCCGGGAATATTACGAGTAATATTACCGGGTAGCTATCCATTCATTGTTATGTTTGGAGTCATGTGATACTCTACCCTCCTTTATATTAGGATCAGTGTCACGCGGTGAGTGTACACCTACTGCGATATTAAAACTAAAGTCCTGCTTTCCGTCCCTGGATATGAAGAACAGCATCACAAGTAGGTTTACACTTCCTGTGGTATTAGGAATAATAATATGATTATTAATCATCAATGATCGATTTTAATAATTATCAATGATACTAAAAATTCATAGGATACCATTATTAATGATGGATAATGATTTTAAACACATGATTACACATGTTTTCAATTAATTATTAATATTAATGTCATGCAATAATATTATTAGTTCCTAATACTAACTATTATTTGATTCCCAGCGTCTCTGGGTATTGATTTAAGTCACATTAATAGCTAATATCATAATATTATTATTAATAGTGATATTACTAATAATTATTATTACAAATCGATACCATTTTAAGCCAGTATTAATTTTTACTCTCTTTATTGTGATCATTAGTATCAATAATAATAATTATTATTAATATAATTATTAATATTAATGATTAATAGACTTCTTCCTGATATCCACCGGGGAGAGGACGATGTTAATTTCTATATCACAGATGG
The DNA here is from genome assembly GCF_047675955.1 of Chlorocebus sabaeus. NCBI lineage: Eukaryota > Metazoa > Chordata > Mammalia > Primates > Cercopithecidae > Chlorocebus > Chlorocebus sabaeus. Next base: position 18,554 of record NW_027326936.1, on the reverse strand, counting down.
TGTACACCCCCCGTGATAGTGTTTCGAACTTCTCCTTGGGAGAGGAGGAAATGACAATCAGTATCACCGGAAGTAGCAACACCTGTGAGATACTGTTCTGAATATTCAGGGAGGAAGAGGCTGATATGACTACTAATACAGAGGGGGTTACTCCCTCTGAGGGTGTGCACACTGGGGGTGTACAATTGTCTGAGAAGAGTTGAAAATTTTCAGATGGGGAGATGATATTACTCAAAATATCAGAAAGAGGCTGTGAGTCCACAAGGGTCCCAGAAGCCAGGGGGGCGGGCCGGGGGTGGCGGCTGGGAGCCCGATCGCCGGGGGTGCCTGCACCCCCGGCGATGGGGCTCCCAGAAGCCAGGGGGGCGGGCCGGGGGTGGCGGCTGGGAGCCCGATCGCGGGGGGTGCCTGCACCCCCGGCGATGGGGCTCCCAGAAGCCAGGGGGGCGGGCCGGGGGTGGCGGCTGGGAGCCCGATCGCGGGGGGTGCCTGCACCCCCGGCGATGGGGCTCCCAGAAGCCAGGGGGGCGGGCCGGGGGTGGCGGCTGGGAGCCCGATCGCGGGGGGTGCCTGCACCCCCGGCGATGGGGCTCCCAGAAGCCAGGGGGGCGGGCCGGGGGGTGGCGGCTGGGAGCCCGATCGCGGGGGGTGCCTGCACCCCCGGCGATGGGGCTCCCAGAAGCCAGGGGGGCGGGCCGGGGGGTGGCGGCTGGGAGCCCGATCGCGGGGGGTGCCTGCACCCCCGGCGATGGGGCTCCCAGAAGCCAGGGGGGCGGGCCGGGGGTGGCGGCTGGGAGCCCGATCGCGGGGGGTGCCTGCACCCCCGGCGATGGGGCTCCCAGAAGCCAGGGGGGCGGGCCGGGGGGTGGCGGCTGGGAGCCCGATCGCGGGGGGTGCCTGCACCCCCGGCGATGGGGCTCCCAGAAGCCAGGGGGGCGGGCCGGGGGTGGCGGCTGGGAGCCCGATCGCGGGGGATGCCTGCACCCCCGGCGATGGGGCTCCCAGAAGCCAGGGGGGCGGGCCGGGGGGTGGCGGCTGGGAGCCCGATCGGGGGGGGGTGCCTGCACCCCCGGCGATGGGGCTCCCAGAAGCCAGGGGGGCGGGCCGGGGGGTGGCGGCTGGGAGCCCGATCGCGGGGGGTGCCTGCACCCCCGGCGATGGGGCTCCCAGAAGCCAGGGGGGCGGGCCGGGGGGTGGCGGCTGGGAGCCCGATCGGGGGGCGTGCCTGCACCCCCGGCGATGGGGCTCCCAGAAGCCAGGGGGGCGGGCCGGGGGGTGGCGGCTGGGAGCCCGATCGGGGGGCGTGCCTGCACCCCCGGCGATGGGGCTCCCAGAAGCCAGGGGGGCGGGCCGGGGGGTGGCGGCTGGGAGCCCGATCGGGGGGCGTGCCTGCACCCCCGGCGATGGGGCTCCCAGAAGCCAGGGGGGCGGGCCGGGGGTGGCGGCTGGGAGCCCGATCGGGGGGCGTGCCTGCACCCCCGGCGATGGGGCTCCCAGAAGCCAGGGGGGCGGGCCGGGGGTGGCGGCTGGGAGCCCGATCGCGGGGGGTGCCTGCACCCCCGGCGATGGGGCTCCCAGAAGCCAGGGGGGCGGGCCGGGGGGTGGCGGCTGGGAGCCCGATCGCGGGGGGTGCCTGCACCCCCGGCGATGGGGCTCCCAGAAGCCAGGGGGGCGGGCCGGGGGTGGCGGCTGGGAGCCCGATCGCGGGGGGTGCCTGCACCCCCGGCGATGGGGCTCCCAGAAGCCAGGGGGGCGGGCCGGGGGTGGCGGCTGGGAGCCCGATCGCGGGGGGTGCCTGCACCCCCGGCGATGGGGCTCCCAGAAGCCAGGGGGGCGGGCCGGGGGGTGGCGGCTGGGAGCCCGATCGCGGGGGGTGCCTGCACCCCCGGCGATGGGGCTCCCAGAAGCCAGGGGGGCGGGCCGGGGGTGGCGGCTGGGAGCCCGATCGCGGGGGGTGCCTGCACCCCCGGCGATGGGGCTCCCAGAAGCCAGGGGGGCGGGCCGGGGGGTGGCGGCTGGGAGCCCGTTCGGTGGGCGTGCCTGCACCCCCGGCGATGGGGCTCCCAGAAGCCAGGGGGGCGGGCCGGGGGTGGCGGCTGGGAACCCGATCGCCGGGGGTGCCTGCACCCCCGGCGATGGGGCTCCCAGAAGCCAGGGGGGCGGGCCGGGGGTGGCGGCTGGGAGCCCGATCGCGGGGGGTGCCTGCACCCCCGGCGATGTGGCTCCCAGAAGCCAGGGGGGCGGGCCGGGGGGTGGCGGCTGGGAGCCCGATCGCGGGGGGTGCCTGCACCCCCGGCGATGGGGCTCCCAGAAGCCAGGGGGGCGGGCCGGGGGTGGCGGCTGGGAGCCCGATCGGGGGGCGTGCCTGCACCCCCGGCGATGGGGCTCCCAGAAGCCAGGGGGGCGGGCCGGGGGTGGCGGCTGGGAGCCCGATCGGGGGGCGTGCCTGCACCCCCGGCGATGGGGCTCCCAGAAGCCAGGGGGGCGGGCCGGGGGTGGCGGCTGGGAGCCCGATCGGGGGGCGTGCCTGCACCCCCGGCGATGGGGCTCCCAGAAGCCAGGGGGGGCGGGCCGGGGGTCGCGGCTGGGAGCCCGATCGGGGGACGTGCCTGCACCCCCGGCGATGGGGCTCCCAGAAGCCAGGGGGGCGGGCCGGGGGTGGCGGCTGGGAGCCCGATCGCGGGGGGTGCCTGCACCCCCGGCGATGGGGCTCCCAGAAGCCAGGGGGCCGGGCCGGGGGTGGCGGCTCGGGGCCCGGTCGCGGGGACAGTTGGAAGAGTATCACATGGCGTTGTACAGTGTGTGTGATACTGAGATTAATAACTGGGTGAACTTCCACCCTGTGCCACATTGCGAGTAATATCAGCCTGTCCCCTCCGTGAATATTAGAAACAATATCCCAGACTGGGTGTACGCCTTCTGCTGTACAGAGTGCAGTATCATCCTCTCCCTCCCAGGATAGTAATTACAATATCACTGGGCGGGAGCCTGCGAATTATTATCATCCTCTCCCCCTCCGTATACTAGGAACAATATCTCAGAAGAGCTGTACCCTCAGTGCCATATTCGGACTAATAGCATAGGTGTCTTCCGGGAATATTACGAGTAATATTACCGGGTAGCTATCCATTCATTGTTATGTTTGGAGTCATGTGATACTCTACCCTCCTTTATATTAGGATCAGTGTCACGCGGTGAGTGTACACCTACTGCGATATTAAAACTAAAGTCCTGCTTTCCGTCCCTGGATATGAAGAACAGCATCACAAGTAGGTTTACACTTCCTGTGGTATTAGGAATAATAATATGATTATTAATCATCAATGATCGATTTTAATAATTATCAATGATACTAAAAATTCATAGGATACCATTATTAATGATGGATAATGATTTTAAACACATGATTACACATGTTTTCAATTAATTATTAATATTAATGTCATGCAATAATATTATTAGTTCCTAATACTAACTATTATTTGATTCCCAGCGTCTCTGGGTATTGATTTAAGTCACATTAATAGCTAATATCATAATATTATTATTAATAGTGATATTACTAATAATTATTATTACAAATCGATACCATTTTAAGCCAGTATTAATTTTTACTCTCTTTATTGTGATCATTAGTATCAATAATAATAATTATTATAAATATAATTATTAATATTAATGATTAATAGACTTCTTCCTGATATCCACCGGGGAGAGGACGATGTTAATTTCTATATCACAGATGGTGTACACCCCCCGTGATAGTGTTTCGAACTTCTCCTTGGGAGAGGAGGAAATGACAATCAGTATCACCGGAAGTAGCAACACCTGTGAGATACTGTTCTGAATATTCAGGGAGGAAGAGGCTGATATGACTACTAATACAGAGGGGGTTACTCCCTCTGAGGGTGTGCACACTGGGGGTGTACAATTGTCTGAGAAGAGTTGAAAATTTTCAGATGGGGAGATGATATTACTCAAAATATCAGAAAGAGGCTGTGAGTCCACAAGGGTCCCAGAAGCCAGGGGGGCGGGCCGGGGGTGGCGGCTGGGAGCCCGATCGCGGGGGGTGCCTGCACCCCCGGCGATGGGGCTCCCAGAAGCCAGGGGGGCGGGCCGGGGGTGGCGGCTGGGAGCCCGATCGCGGGGGGTGCCTGCACCCCCGGCGATGGGGCTCCCAGAAGCCAGGGGGGCGGGCCGGGGGGTGGCGGCTGGGAGCCCGATCGCGGGGGGTGCCTGCACCCCCGGCGATGGGGCTCCCAGAAGCCAGGGGGGCGGGCCGGGGGTGGCGGCTGGGAGCCCGATCGCGGGGGGTGCCTGCACCCCCGGCGATGGGGCTCCCAGAAGCCAGGGGGGCGGGCCGGGGGGTGGCGGCTGGGAGCCCGATCGCGGGGGGGTGCCTGCACCCCCGGCGATGGGGCTCCCAGAAGCCAGGGGGGCGGGCCGGGGGTGGCGGCTGGGAGCCCGATCGCGGGGGGTGCCTGCACCCCCGGCGATGGGGCTCCCAGAAGCCAGGGGGGCGGGCCGGGGGGTGGCGGCTGGGAGCCCGATCGCGGGGGGGTGCCTGCACCCCCGGCGATGGGGCTCCCAGAAGCCAGGGGGGCGGGCCGGGGGGTGGCGGCTGGGAGCCCGATCGCGGGGGGGTGCCTGCACCCCCGGCGATGGGGCTCCCAGAAGCCAGGGGGGCGGGCCGGGGGGTGGCGGCTGGGAGCCCGATCGCGGGGGGTGCCTGCACCCCCGGCGATGGGGCTCCCAGAAGCCAGGGGGGCGGGCCGGGGGGTGGCGGCTGGGAGCCCGATCGCGGGGGGTGCCTGCACCCCCGGCGATGGGGCTCCCAGAAGCCAGGGGGGGCGGGCCGGGGGGTGGCGGCTGGGAGCCCGATCGCGGGGGGTGCCTGCACCCCCGGCGATGGGGCTCCCAGAAGCCAGGGGGGCGGGCCGGGGGGTGGCGGCTGGGAGCCCGATCGCGGGGGGTGCCTGCACCCCCGGCGATGGGGCTCCCAGAAGCCAGGGGGGCGGGCCGGGGGGTGGCGGCTGGGAGCCCGATCGCGGGGGGTGCCTGCACCCCCGGCGATGGGGCTCCCAGAAGCCAGGGGGGCGGGCCGGGGGGTGGCGGCTGGGAGCCCGATCGCGGGGGGTGCCTGCACCCCCGGCGATGGGGCTCCCAGAAGCCAGGGGGGCGGGCCGGGGGTGGCGGCTGGGAGCCCGATCGCGGGCGGTGCCTGCACCCCCGGCGATGGGGCTCCCAGAAGCCAGGGGGGCGGGCCGGGGGTGGCGGCTGGGAGCCCGATCGCGGGCGGTGCCTGCACCCCCGGCGATGGGGCTCCCAGAAGCCAGGGGGGCGGGCCGGGGGGTGGCGGCTGGGAGCCCGATCGCGGGCGGTGCCTGCACCCCCGGCGATGGGGCTCCCAGAAGCCAGGGGGGCGGGCCGGGGGGTGGCGGCTGGGAGCCCGATCGCGGGCGGTGCCTGCACCCCCGGCGATGGGGCTCCCAGAAGCCAGGGGGGCGGGCCGGGGGTGGCGGCTGGGAGCCCGATCGCGGGGGGGTGCCTGCACCCCCGGCGATGGGGCTCCCAGAAGCCAGGGGGGCGGGCCGGGGGTGGCGGCTGGGAGCCCGATCGCGGGGGGTGCCTGCACCCCCGGCGATGGGGCTCCCAGAAGCCAGGGGGGCGGGCCGGGGGTGGCGGCTGGGAGCCCGATCGCGGGGGGTGCCTGCACCCCCGGCGATGGGGCTCCCAGAAGCCAGGGGGGCGGGCCGGGGGGTGGCGGCTGGGAGCCCGAACGCGGGGGGTGCCTGCACCCCCGGCGATGGGGCTCCCAGAAGCCAGGGGGGCGGGCCGGGGGGTGGCGGCTGGGAGCCCGATCGCGGGGGGGCGTGCCTGCACCCCCGGCGATGGGGCTCCCAGAAGCCAGGGGGGCGGGCCGGGGGTGGCGGCTGGGATCCCGATCGCGGGGGGTGCCTGCACCCCCGGCGATGGGGCTCCCAGAAGCCAGGGGGCCGGGCCGGGGGTGGCGGCTCGGGGCCCGGTCGCGGGGACAGTTGGAAGAGTATCACATGGCGTTGTACAGTGTGTGTGATACTGAGATTAATAACTGGGTGAACTTCCACCCTGTGCCACATTGCGAGTAATATCAGCCTGTCCCCTCCGTGAATATTAGAAACAATATCCCAGACTGGGTGTACGCCTTCTGCTGTACAGAGTGCAGTATCATCCTCTCCCTCCCAGGATAGTAATTACAATATCACTGGGCGGGAGCACGCAGCCTGCGAATTATTATCATCCTCTCCCCCTCCGTATACTAGGAACAATATCTCAGAAGAGCTGTACCCTCAGTGCCATATTCGGACTAATAGCATAGGTGTCTTCCGGGAATATTACGAGTAATATTACCGGGTAGCTATCCATTCATTGTTATGTTTGGAGTCATGTGATACTCTACCCTCCTTTATATTAGGATCAGTGTCACGCGGTGAGTGTACACCTACTGCGATATTAAAACTAAAGTCCTGCTTTCCGTCCCTGGATATGAAGAACAGCATCACAAGTAGGTTTACACTTCCTGTGGTATTAGGAATAATAATATGATTATTAATCATCAATGATCGATTTTAATAATTATCAATGATACTAAAAATTCATAGGATACCATTATTAATGATGGATAATGATTTTAAACACATGATTACACATGTTTTCAATTAATTATTAATATTAATGTCATGCAATAATATTATTAGTTCCTAATACTAACTATTATTTGATTCCCAGCGTCTCTGGGTATTGATTTAAGTCACATTAATAGCTAATATCATAATATTATTATTAATAGTGATATTACTAATAATTATTATTACAAATCGATACCATTTTAAGCCAGTATTAATTTTTACTCTCTTTATTGTGATCATTAGTATCAATAATAATAATTATTATTAATATAATTATTAATATTAATGATTAATAGACTTCTTCCTGATATCCACCGGGGAGAGGACGATGTTAATTTCTATATCACAGATGGTGTACACCCCCCGTGATAGTGTTTCGAACTTCTCCTTGGGAGAGGAGGAAATGACAATCAGTATCACCGGAAGTAGCAACACCTGTGAGATACTGTTCTGAATATTCAGGGAGGAAGAGGCTGATATGACTACTAATACAGAGGGGGTTACTCCCTCTGAGGGTGTGCACACTGGGGGTGTACAATTGTCTGAGAAGAGTTGAAAATTTTCAGATGGGGAGATGATATTACTCAAAATATCAGAAAGAGGCTGTGAGTCCACAAGGGTCCCAGAAGCCAGGGGGGCGGGCCGGGGGGTGGCGGCTGGGAGCCCGATCGCGGGGGGTGCCTGCACCCCCGGCGATGGGGCTCCCAGAAGCCAGGGGGGCGGGCCGGGGGTGGCGGCTGGGAGCCCGATCGCGGGGGGTGCCTGCACCCCCGGCGATGGGGCTCCCAGAAGCCAGGGGGGCGGGCCGGGGGTGGCGGCTGGGAGCCCGATCGCGGGGGGTGCCTGCACCCCCGGCGATGGGGCTCCCAGAAGCCAGGGGGGCGGGCCGGGGGGTGGCGGCTGGGAGCCCGATCGCCGGGGGTGCCTGCACCCCCGGCGATGGGGCTCCCAGAAGCCAGGGGGGCGGGCCGGGGGGTGGCGGCTGGGAGCCCGATCGCGGGGGGTGCCTGCACCCCCGGCGATGGGGCTCCCAGAAGCCAGGGGGGCGGGCCGGGGGTGGCGGCTGGGAGCCCGATCGCGGGGGGTGCCTGCACCCCCGGCGATGGGGCTCCCAGAAGCCAGGGGGGCGGGCCGGGGGTGGCGGCTGGGAGCCCGATCGCGGGGGGTGCCTGCACCCCCGGCGATGGGGCTCCCAGAAGCCAGGGGGGCGGGCCGGGGGTGGCGGCTGGGAGCCCGATCGCGGGGGGGTGCCTGCACCCCCGGCGATGGGGCTCCCAGAAGCCAGGGGGGCGGGCCGGGGGTGGCGGCTGGGAGCCCGATCGCGGGGGGGTGCCTGCACCCCCGGCGATGGGGCTCCCAGAAGCCAGGGGGGCGGGCCGGGGGTGGCGGCTGGGAGCCCGATCGGGGGGCGTGCCTGCACCCCCGGCGATGGGGCTCCCAGAAGCCAGGGGGGCGGGCCGGGGGGTGGCGGCTGGGAGCCCGATCGGGGGGGCGTGCCTGCACCCCCTGCGATGGGGCTCCCAGAAGCCAGGGGGGCGGGCCGGGGGGTGGCGGCTGGGAGCCCGATCGGGGGGCGTGCCTGCACCCCCGGCGATGGGGCTCCCAGAAGCCAGGGGGGCGGCCCGGGGGTGGCGGCTGGGAGCCCGATCGGGGGGCGTGCCTGCACCCCCGGCGATGGGGCTCCCAGAAGCCAGGGGGGCGGGCCGGGGGGTGGCGGCTGGGAGCCCGATCGCGGGGGGTGCCTGCACCCCCGGCGATGGGGCTCCCAGAAGCCAGGGGGGCGGGCCGGGGGGTGGCGGCTGGGAGCCCGATCGCGGGGGGTGCCTGCACCCCCGGCGATGGGGCTCCCAGAAGCCAGGGGGGCGGGCCGGGGGGTGGCGGCTGGGAGCCCGATCGCGGGGGGGTGCCTGCACCCCCGGCGATGGGGCTCCCAGAAGCCAGGGGGGCGGGCCGGGGGTGGCGGCTGGGAGCCCGATCGCGGGGGGTGCCTGCACCCCCGGCGATGGGGCTCCCAGAAGCCAGGGGGGCGGGCCGGGGGGTGGCGGCTGGGAGCCCGATCGCGGGGGGTGCCTGCACCCCCGGCGATGGGGCTCCCAGAAGCCAGGGGGGCGGGCCGGGGGTGGCGGCTGGGAGCCCGATCGCGGGCGGTGCCTGCACCCCCGGCGATGGGGCTCCCAGAAGCCAGGGGGGCGGGCCGGGGGTGGCGGCTGGGAGCCCGATCGCGGGCGGTGCCTGCACCCCCGGCGATGGGGCTCCCAGAAGCCAGGGGGGCGGGCCGGGGGTGGCGGCTGGGAGCCCGATCGCGGGGGGGTGCCTGCACCCCCGGCGATGGGGCTCCCAGAAGCCAGGGGGGCGGGCCGGGGGTGGCGGCTGGGAGCCCGATCGCGGGGGGTGCCTGCACCCCCGGCGATGGGGCTCCCAGAAGCCAGGGGGGCGGGCCGGGGGTGGCGGCTGGGAGCCCGATCGCGGGGGGGTGCCTGCACCCCCGGCGATGGGGCTCCCAGAAGCCAGGGGGGCGGGCCGGGGGTGGCGGCTGGGAGCCCGATCGCGGGGGGTGCCTGCACCCCCGGCGATGGGGCTCCCAGAAGCCAGGGGGGCGGGCCGGGGGTGGCGGCTGGGAGCCCGATCGCGGGGGGTGCCTGCACCCCCGGCGATGGGGCTCCCAGAAGCCAGGGGGGCGGGCCGGGGGGTGGCGGCTGGGAGCCCGATCGCGGGGGGGTGCCTGCACCCCCGGCGATGGGGCTCCCAGAAGCCAGGGGGGCGGGCCGGGGGGTGGCGGCTGGGAGCCCGATCGCGGGGGGTGCCTGCACCCCCGGCGATGGGGCTCCCAGAAGCCAGGGGGGCGGGCCGGGGGTGGCGGCTGGGAGCCCGATCGCGGGGGGTGCCTGCACCCCCGGCGATGGGGCTCCCAGAAGCCAGGGGGGCGGGCCGGGGGGTGGCGGCTGGGAGCCCGATCGCGGGGGGTGCCTGCACCCCCGGCGATGGGGCTCCCAGAAGCCAGGGGGGCGGGCCGGGGGGTGGCGGCTGGGATCCCGATCGCGGGGGGCGTGCCTGCACCCCCGGCGATGGGGCTCCCAGAAGCCAGGGGGGCGGGCCGGGGGGTGGCGGCTGGGATCCCGATCGCGGGGGGTGCCTGCACCCCCGGCGATGGGGCTCCCAGAAGCCAGGGGGGCGGGCCGGGGGTGGCGGCTGGGAGCCCGATCGCGGGGGGGTGCCTGCACCCCCGGCGATGGGGCTCCCAGAAGCCAGGGGGGCGGGCCGGGGGTGGCGGCTGGGAGCCCAATCGGGGGGCGTGCCTGCACCCCCGGCGATGGGGCTCCCAGAAGCCAGGGGGGCGGGCCGGGGGTGGCGGCTGGGAGCCCGATCGCGGGGGGTGCCTGCACCCCCGGCGATGGGGCTCCCAGAAGCCAGGGGGCCGGGCCGGGGGTGGCGGCTCGGGGCCCGGTCGCGGGGACAGTTGGAAGAGTATCACATGGCGTTGTACAGTGTGTGTGATACTGAGATTAATAACTGGGTGAACTTCCACCCTGTGCCACATTGCGAGTAATATCAGCCTGTCCCCTCCGTGAATATTAGAAACAATATCCCAGACTGGGTGTACGCCTTCTGCTGTACAGAGTGCAGTATCATCCTCTCCCTCCCAGGATAGTAATTACAATATCACTGGGCGGGAGCACGCAGCCTGCGAATTATTATCATCCTCTCCCCCTCCGTATACTAGGAACAATATCTCAGAAGAGCTGTACCCTCAGTGCCATATTCGGACTAATAGCATAGGTGTCTTCCGGGAATATTACGAGTAATATTACCGGGTAGCTATCCATTCATTGTTATGTTTGGAGTCATGTGATACTCTACCCTCCTTTATATTAGGATCAGTGTCACGCGGTGAGTGTACACCTACTGCGATATTAAAACTAAAGTCCTGCTTTCCGTCCCTGGATATGAAGAACAGCATCACAAGTAGGTTTACACTTCCTGTGGTATTAGGAATAATAATATGATTATTAATCATCAATGATCGATTTTAATAATTATCAATGATACTAAAAATTCATAGGATACCATTATTAATGATGGATAATGATTTTAAACACATGATTACACATGTTTTCAATTAATTATTAATATTAATGTCATGCAATAATATTATTAGTTCCTAATACTAACTATTATTTGATTCCCAGCGTCTCTGGGTATTGATTTAAGTCACATTAATAGCTAATATCATAATATTATTATTAATAGTGATATTACTAATAATTATTATTACAAATCGATACCATTTTAAGCCAGTATTAATTTTTACTCTCTTTATTGTGATCATTAGTATCAATAATAATAATTATTATAAATATAATTATTAATATTAATGATTAATAGACTTCTTCCTGATATCCACCGGGGAGAGGACGATGTTAATTTCTATATCACAGATGGTGTACACCCCCCGTGATAGTGTTTCGAACTTCTCCTTGGGAGAGGAGGAAATGACAATCAGTATCACCGGAAGTAGCAACACCTGTGAGATACTGTTCTGAATATTCAGGGAGGAAGAGGCTGATATGACTACTAATACAGAGGGGGTTACTCCCTCTGAGGGTGTGCACACTGGGGGTGTACAATTGTCTGAGAAGAGTTGAAAATTTTCAGATGGGGAGATGATATTACTCAAAATATCAGAAAGAGGCTGTGAGTCCACAAGGGTCCCAGAAGCCAGGGGGGCGGGCCGGGGGGTGGCGGCTGGGAGCCCGATCGCGGGGGGTGCCTGCACCCCCGGCGATGGGGCTCCCAGAAGCCAGGGGGGCGGGCCGGGGGGTGGCGGCTGGGAGCCCGATCGCGGGGGGTGCCTGCACCCCCGGCGATGGGGCTCCCAGAAGCCAGGGGGGCGGGCCGGGGGTGGCGGCTGGGAGCCCGATCGCGGGGGGGTGCCTGCACCCCCGGCGATGGGGCTCCCAGAAGCCAGGGGGGCGGGCCGGGGGGTGGCGGCTGGGAGCCCGATCGCCGGGGGTGCCTGCACCCCCGGCGATGGGGCTCCCAGAAGCCAGGGGGGCGGGCCGGGGGGTGGCGGCTGGGAGCCCGATCGCGGGGGGTGCCTGCACCCCCGGCGATGGGGCTCCCAGAAGCCAGGGGGGCGGGCCGGGGGGTGGCGGCTGGGAGCCCGATCGCGGGGGGTGCCTGCACCCCCGGCGATGGGGCTCCCAGAAGCCAGGGGGGCGGGCCGGGGGGTGGCGGCTGGGAGCCCGATCGCGGGGGGTGCCTGCACCCCCGGCGATGGGGCTCCCAGAAGCCAGGGGGGCGGGCCGGGGGTGGCGGCTGGGAGCCCGATCGCGGGGGGTGCCTGCACCCCCGGCGATGGGGCTCCCAGAAGCCAGGGGGGCGGGCCGGGGGGTGGCGGCTGGGAGCCCGATCGCGGGGGGTGCCTGCACCCCCGGCGATGGGGCTCCCAGAAGCCAGGGGGGGCGGGCCGGGGGTGGCGGCTGGGAGCCCGATCGGGGGGCGTGCCTGCACCCCCGGCGATGGGGCTCCCAGAAGCCAGGGTGGCGGGCCGGGGGGTGGCGGCTGGGAGCCCGATCGGGGGGCGTGCCTGCACCCCCGGCGATGGGGCTCCCAGAAGCCAGGGGGGCGGGCCGGGGGTGGCGGCTGGGAGCCCGATCGGGGGGCGTGCCTGCACCCCCGGCGATGGGGCTCCCAGAAGCCAGGGGGGCGGCCCGGGGGTGGCGGCTGGGAGCCCGATCGGGGGGCGTGCCTGCACCCCCGGCGATGGGGCTCCCAGAAGCCAGGGGGGCGGGCCGGGGGTGGCGGCTGGGAGCCCGATCGCGGGGGGTGCCTGCACCCCCGGCGATGGGGCTCCCAGAAGCCAGGGGGGCGGGCCGGGGGTGGCGGCTGGGAGCCCGATCGCGGGGGGTGCCTGCACCCCCGGCGATGGGGCTCCCAGAAGCCAGGGGGGCGGGCCGGGGGGTGGCGGCTGGGAGCCCGATCGCGGGGGGTGCCTGCACCCCCGGCGATGGGGCTCCCAGAAGCCAGGGGGGCGGGCCGGGGGGTGGCGGCTGGGAGCCCGATCGCGGGGGGGTGCCTGCACCCCCGGCGATGGGGCTCCCAGAAGCCAGGGGGGCGGGCCGGGGGTGGCGGCTGGGAGCCCGATCGCGGGGGGTGCCTGCACCCCCGGCGATGGGGCTCCCAGAAGCCAGGGGGGCGGGCCGGGGGTGGCGGCTGGGAGCCCGATCGCGGGGGGTGCCTGCACCCCCGGCGATGGGGCTCCCAGAAGCCAGGGGGGGCGGGCCGGGGGTGGCGGCTGGGAGCCCGATCGCGGGGGGTGCCTGCACCCCCGGCGATGGGGCTCCCAGAAGCCAGGGGGGCGGGCCGGGGGGTGGCGGCTGGGAGCCCGATCGCGGGGGGTGCCTGCACCCCCGGCGATGGGGCTCCCAGAAGCCAGGGGGGCGGGCCGGGGGTGGCGGCTGGGAGCCCGATCGCGGGGGGGTGCCTGCACCCCCGGCGATGGGGCTCCCAGAAGCCAGGGGGGCGGGCCGGGGGGGTGGCGGCTGGGAGCCCGATCGCCGGGGGGTGCCTGCACCCCCGGCGATGGGGCTCCCAGAAGCCAGGGGGGCGGGCCGGGGGTGGCGGCTGGGAGCCCGATCGCGGGGGGTGCCTGCACCCCCGGCGATGGGGCTCCCAGAAGCCAGGGGGGCGGGCCGGGGGTGGCGGCTGGGAGCCCGATCGCGGGGGGTGCCTGCACCCCCGGCGATGGGGCTCCCAGAAGCCAGGGGGGCGGGCCGGGGGGTGGCGGCTGGGAGCCCGATCGCGGGGGGTGCCTGCACCCCCGGCGATGGGGCTCCCAGAAGCCAGGGGGGCGGGCCGGGGGGTGGCGGCTGGGAGCCCGTTCGGGGGGCGTGCCTGCACCCCCGGCGATGGGGCTCCCAGAAGCCAGGGGGGCGGGCCGGGGGGTGGCGGCTGGGAGCCCGATCGCGGGGGGTGCCTGCACCCCCGGCGATGGGGCTCCCAGAAGCCAGGGGGGCGGGCCGGGGGTGGCGGCTGGGAGCCCGATCGCGGGGGGTGCCTGCACCCCCGGCGATGGGGGCTCCCAGAAGCCAGGGGGGCGGGCCGGGGGGTGGCGGCTGGGAGCCCGATCGCGGGGGGGTGCCTGCACCCCCGGCGATGGGGCTCCCAGAAGCCAGGGGGGGCGGGCCGGGGGTGGCGGCTGGGAGCCCGATCGGGGGGGCGTGCCTGCACCCCCGGCGATGGGGCTCCCAGAAGCCAGGGGGGCGGGCCGGGGGGTGGCGGCTGGGAGCCCGATCGGGGGGCGTGCCTGCACCCCCGGCGATGGGGCTCCCAGAAGCCAGGGGGGCGGGCCGGGGGTGGCGGCTGGGAGCCCGATCGGGGGGCGTGCCTGCACCCCCGGCGATGGGGCTCCCAGAAGCCAGGGGGGCGGGCCGGGGGGTGGCGGCTGGGAGCCCGATCGGGGGGCGTGCCTGCACCCCCGGCGATGGGGCTCCCAGAAGCCAGGGGGGCGGGCCGGGGGTGGCGGCTGGGAGCCCGATCGGGGGGCGTGCCTGCACCCCCGGCGATGGGGCTCCCAGAAGCCAGGGGGGAGGGCCGGGGGTGGCGGCTGGGAGCCCGATCGGGGGACGTGCCTGCACCCCCGGCGATGGGGCTCCCAGAAGCCAGGGGGGCGGGCCGGGGGTGGCGGCTGGGAGCCCGATCGCGGGGGGTGCCTGCACCCCCGGCGATGGGGCTCCCAGAAGCCAGGGGGCCGGGCCGGGGGGTGGCGGCTCGGGGCCCGGTCGCGGGGACAGTTGGAAGAGTATCACATGGCGTTGTACAGTGTGTGTGATACTGAGATTAATAACTGGGTGAACTTCCACCCTGTGCCACATTGCGAGTAATATCAGCCTGTCCCCTCCGTGAATATTAGAAACAATATCCCAGACTGGGTGTACGCCTTCTGCTGTACAGAGTGCAGTATCATCCTCTCCCTCCCAGGATAGTAATTACAATATCACTGGGCGGGAGCACGCAGCCTGCGAATTATTATCATCCTCTCCCCCTCCGTATACTAGGAACAATATCTCAGAAGAGCTGTACCCTCAGTGCCATATTCGGACTAATAGCATAGGTGTCTTCCGGGAATATTACGAGTAATATTACCGGGTAGCTATCCATTCATTGTTATGTTTGGAGTCATGTGATACTCTACCCTCCTTTATATTAGGATCAGTGTCACGCGGTGAGTGTACACCTACTGCGATATTAAAACTAAAGTCCTGCTTTCCGTCCCTGGATATGAAGAACAGCATCACAAGTAGGTTTACACTTCCTGTGGTATTAGGAATAATAATATGATTATTAATCATCAATGATCGATTTTAATAATTATCAATGATACTAAAAATTCATAGGATACCATTATTAATGATGGATAATGATTTTAAACACATGATTACACATGTTTTCAATTAATTATTAATATTAATGTCATGCAATAATATTATTAGTTCCTAATACTAACTATTATTTGATTCCCAGCGTCTCTGGGTATTGATTTAAGTCACATTAATAGCTAATATCATAATATTATTATTAATAGTGATATTACTAATAATTATTATTACAAATCGATACCATTTTAAGCCAGTATTAATTTTTACTCTCTTTATTGTGATCATTAGTATCAATAATAATAATTATTATAAATATAATTATTAATATTAATGATTAATAGACTTCTTCCTGATATCCACCGGGGAGAGGACGATGTTAATTTCTACATCACAGATGGTGTACACCCCCCGTGATAGTGTTTCGAACTTCTCCTTGGGAGAGGAGGAAATGACAATCAGTATCACCGGAAGTAGCAACACCTGTGAGATACTGTTCTGAATATTCAGGGAGGAAGAGGCTGATATGACTACTAATACAGAGGGGGTTACTCCCTCTGAGGGTGTGCACACTGGGGGTGTACAATTGTCTGAGAAGAGTTGAAAATTTTCAGATGGGGAGATGATATTACTCAAAATATCAGAAAGAGGCTGTGAGTCCACAAGGGTCCCAGAAGCCAGGGGGGCGGGCCGGGGGGTGGCGGCTGGGAGCCCGATCGCGGGGGGTGCCTGCACCCCCGGCGATGGGGCTCCCAGAAGCCAGGGGGGCGGGCCGGGGGTGGCGGCTGGGAGCCCGATCGCGGGGGGTGCCTGCACCCCCGGCGATGGGGCTCCCAGAAGCCAGGGGGGCGGGCCGGGGGGTGGCGGCTGGGAGCCCGATCGCGGGCGGTGCCTGCACCCCCGGCGATGGGGCTCCCAGAAGCCAGGGGGGCGGGCCGGGGGGTGGCGGCTGGGAGCCCGATCGCGGGGGGTGCCTGCACCCCCGGCGATGGGGCTCCCAGAAGCCAGGGGGGCGGGCCGGGGGTGGCGGCTGGGAGCCCGATCGCGGGGGGTGCCTGCACCCCCGGCGATGGGGCTCCCAGAGGCCAGGGGGGCGGGCCGGGGGTGGCGGCTGGGAGCCCGATCGCGGGGGGTGCCTGCACCCCCGGCGATGGGGCTCCCAGAGGCCAGGGGGGCGGGCCGGGGGTGGCGGCTGGGAGCCCGATCGCGGGGGGTGCCTGCACCCCCGGCGATGGGGCTCCCAGAGGCCAGGGGGGCGGGCCGGGGGTGGCGGCTGGGAGCCCGATCGCGGGGGGTGCCTGCACCCCCGGCGATGGGGCTCCCAGAGGCCAGGGGGGCGGGCCGGGGGTGGCGGCTGGGAGCCCGATCGCGGGGGGTGCCTGCACCCCCGGCGATGGGGCTCCCAGAGGCCAGGGGGGCGGGCCGGGGGTGGCGGCTGGGAGCCCGATCGCGGGGGGTGCCTGCACCCCCGGCGATGGGGCTCCCAGAGGCCAGGGGGGCGGGCCGGGGGTGGCGGCTGGGAGCCCGATCGCGGGGGGTGCCTGCACCCCCGGCGATGGGGCTCCCAGAGGCCAGGGGGGCGGGCCGGGGGGTGGCGGCTGGGAGCCCGATCGCGGGGGGTGCCTGCACCCCCGGCGATGGGGCTCCCAGAGGCCAGGGGGGCGGGCCGGGGGTGGCGGCTGGGAGCCCGATCGCGGGGGGTGCCTGCACCCCCCGGCGATGGGGCTCCCAGAGGCCAGGGGGGCGGGCCGGGGGTGGCGGCTGGGAGCCCGATCGCGGGGGGTGCCTGCACCCCCGGCGATGGGGCTCCCAGAGGCCAGGGGGGCGGGCCGGGGGTGGCGGCTGGGAGCCCGATCGCGGGGGGTGCCTGCACCCCCGGCGATGGGGCTCCCAGAGGCCAGGGGGGCGGGCCGGGGGTGGCGGCTGGGAGCCCGATCGCGGGGGGTGCCTGCACCCCCGGCGATGGGGCTCCCAGAGGCCAGGGGGGCGGGCCGGGGGTGGCGGCTGGGAGCCCGATCGCGGGGGGTGCCTGCACCCCCGGCGATGGGGCTCCCAGAGGCCAGGGGGGCGGGCCGGGGGTGGCGGCTGGGAGCCCGATCGCGGGGGGTGCCTGCACCCCCGGCGATGGGGCTCCCAGAGGCCAGGGGGGCGGGCCGGGGGGTGGCGGCTGGGAGCCCGATCGCGGGGGGTGCCTGCACCCCCGGCGATGGGGCTCCCAGAGGCCAGGGGGGCGGGCCGGGGGGTGGCGGCTGGGAGCCCGATCGCGGGGGGTGCCTGCACCCCCGGCGATGGGGCTCCCAGAGGCCAGGGGGGCGGGCCGGGGGTGGCGGCTGGGAGCCCGATCGCGGGGGGTGCCTGCACCCCCGGCGATGGGGCTCCCAGAGGCCAGGGGGGCGGGCCGGGGGTGGCGGCTGGGAGCCCGATCGCGGGGGGTGCCTGCACCCCCGGCGATGGGGCTCCCAGAGGCCAGGGGGGCGGGCCGGGGGTGGCGGCTGGGAGCCCGATCGCGGGGGGTGCCTGCACCCCCGGCGATGGGGCTCCCAGAGGCCAGGGGGGCGGGCCGGGGGTGGCGGCTGGGAGCCCGATCGCGGGGGGTGCCTGCACCCCCGGCGATGGGGCTCCCAGAGGCCAGGGGGGGCGGGCCGGGGGGTGGCGGCTGGGAGCCCGATCGCGGGGGGTGCCTGCACCCCCGGCGATGGGGCTCCCAGAGGCCAGGGGGGCGGGCCGGGGGTGGCGGCTGGGAGCCCGATCGCGGGGGGTGCCTGCACCCCCGGCGATGGGGCTCCCAGAGGCCAGGGGGGCGGGCCGGGGGTGGCGGCTGGGAGCCCGATCGCGGGGGGTGCCTGCACCCCCGGCGATGGGGCTCCCAGAGGCCAGGGGGGCGGGCCGGGGGTGGCGGCTGGGAGCCCGATCGCGGGGGGTGCCTGCACCCCCGGCGATGGGGCTCCCAGAGGCCAGGGGGGCGGGCCGGGGGTGGCGGCTGGGAGCCCGATCGCGGGGGGTGCCTGCACCCCCGGCGATGGGGCTCCCAGAGGCCAGGGGGGCGGGCCGGGGGTGGCGGCTGGGAGCCCGATCGCGGGGGGTGCCTGCACCCCCGGCGATGGGGCTCCCAGAGGCCAGGGGGGCGGGCCGGGGGTGGCGGCTGGGAGCCCGATCGCGGGGGGTGCCTGCACCCCCGGCGATGGGGCTCCCAGAGGCCAGGGGGGCGGGCCGGGGGGTGGCGGCTGGGAGCCCGATCGCGGGGGGTGCCTGCACCCCCGGCGATGGGGCTCCCAGAGGCCAGGGGGGCGGGCCGGGGGTGGCGGCTGGGAGCCCGATCGCGGGGGGTGCCTGCACCCCCGGCGATGGGGCTCCCAGAGGCCAGGGGGGCGGGCCGGGGGTGGCGGCTGGGAGCCCGATCGCGGGGGGTGCCTGCACCCCCGGCGATGGGGCTCCCAGAGGCCAGGGGGGCGGGCCGGGGGGTGGCGGCTGGGAGCCCGATCGCGGGGGGTGCCTGCACCCCCGGCGATGG
>NW_027326935.1:600000-826883 GCF_047675955.1 Chlorocebus sabaeus | reverse complement strand
TCTATGGGCTTCCAAATATCCCTTTGCCAATTCCACAAGAACAGCCTTAGCGAAAGGCTTCTTGAAGGGAAAGATGTAACTCTGTGAGATGAATTAACAGAACACAGAGCAGTTTCTCAGAAAGCTTCTTTCCAGTTTTGAACGGAAGAAATTTCCTTTTTCACCATAGCCCTCTATGGGCTTCCAAATATCCCTTTGCCAATTCCACAAGAACAGCCTTAGTGAAAGGCTTCTTGAAGGGAAAGAAGTAACTCTGTGAGATGAATTAACAGAACACAGAGCAGTTTCTCAGAAAGCTTCTTTCCATTTTTGAACGAAAGATATTTCCTTTTTCACCATAGCCCTCTATGGGCTTCCAAATATCCCTTTGCCAATTCCACAAGAACAGCCTTAGCGAAAGGCTTCTTGAAGGGAAAGATGTAACTCTGTGAGATGAATTAACAGAACATAGAACAGTTTCTCACAAAGCTTCTTTCCAGTTTTGAACGGAAGATATTTCCTTTTTCTCCATAGCCCTCTATGGGCTTCCAAATATACCTTTGTCAATCCCACAAGAACAGCCTTAGCGAAAGGCTTCTTGAAGGGAAAGATGTAACTCTGTGAGATGAATTAACAGAACACAGAGCAGTTTCTCAGAAAGCTTCTTTCCAGTTTTGAACGGAAGATATTTCCTTTTTCACCATAGCCCTCTATAGGCTTCCAAATATCCCTTTGCCAATTCCACAAGAACAGACTTAGCGAAAGGCTTCTTGAAGTTAAAGATGTAACTCTGTGAGATGAATTAACAGAACACAGAGCAGTTTCTCAGAAAGCTTCTTTCCAGTTTTGAACGGAAGATATTTCCTTTTTCACCACAGCCCTCTATGGGCTTCCAAATATCCCTTTGCCAATTCCACAAGAACAGCCTTAGCGAATGGCTTCTTGAAGTTAAAGAGGTAACTCTGTGAGATGAATTAACAGAACACAGAGCAGTTTCTCAGAAAGCTTCTTTCCAGTTTTGAACGGAAGACATTTCCTTTTACACCATAGCCCTCTATGGGCTTCCAAATATCCCTTTGCCAATTCCACAAGAACAGCCTTAGCGAAAGGCTTCTTGAAGGGAAAGATGTAACTCTGTGTGATGAATTAACAGAACACAGAGCAGTTTCTCAGAAAGCTTCTTTCCAGTTTTGAACGGAAGATATTTCCTTTTTCACCATAGCCCTCTAAGGGCTTCCAAATATCCCTTTGCCAATTCCACAAGAACAGCCTTAGCGAAAGGCTTCTTGAAGTTAAAGATGTAACTCTGTGAGATGAATTTACAGAACACAGAGCAGTTTCTCAGAAAGCTTCTTTCCAGTTTTGAACGAAAGATATTTCCTTTTTCACCATAGCCCTCTATGGGCTTCCAAATATCCCTTTGCCAATTCCACAAGAACAGCCTTAGCGAAAGGCTTCTTGAAGGGAAAGATGTAACTCTGTGAGATGAATTAACAGAACACAGAGCAGTTTCTCAGAAAGCTTCTTTCCAGTTTTGAACGGAAGATATTTCCTTTTTCACCATAGCACTCTATGGGCTTCCAAATATCCCTTTGCCAATTCCACAAGAAAAGCCTTAGCGAAAGGCTTCTTGAAGGGAAAGATGTAACTCTGTGAGATGAATTAAGAGAACATAGAACAGTTTCTCACAAAGCTTCTTTCCAGTTTTGAACGGAAGATATTTCCTTTTTCTCCATAGCCCTCTATGGGCTTCCAAATATCCCTTTGCCAATTCCACAAGAACAGCCTTAGCGAAAGGCTTCTTGAATTTAAAGATGTAACTCTGTGAGATGAATTAACAGAACACAGAGCAGTTTCTCAGAAAGCTTCTTTCCAGTTTTGAACGGAAGATATTTCCTTTTTCACCATAGCCCTCTATGGGCTTCCAAATATCCCTTTGCCAATTCCACAACAACAGCCTTAGCGAAAGGCTTCTTGAAGGAAGAGATGTAACTCTGCTAGATGAATTAACAGAACACAGAGCAGTTTCTCAGAAAGCTTCTTTCAACTTTTGAACGGAAGATATTTCCTTTTTCACCATAGCCCTCCATGGGCTACCAAATATCCCTTTGCCAATTCCACAAGAAGAGCCTTAGCGAAAGGCTTCTTGAAGGGAAAGATGTAACTCTGTGAGATGAATTAACAGAACACAGAGCAGTTTCTCAGAAAGCTTCTTTCCAGTTTTGAACGGAAGATATTTCCTTTTTCACCATAGCCCTCTACAGGCTTCCAAATATCCCTTTGCCAATTCCACAAGAACAGACTTAGCGAAAGGCTTCTTGAAGTTACAGATGTAACTCTGTGAGATGAATTAACAGAACACAGAGCAGTTTCTCAGAAAGCTTCTTTCCAGTTTTGAACGGAAGATATTTCCTTTTTCACCATAGACCTCTATGGGCTTCCAAATATCCCTTTGCCAATTCCACAAGAACAGCCTGACCGAAAGGCTTCTTGAAGTTAAAGAGGTAACTCTGTGAGATGAATTAACAGAACACAGAGCAGTTTCTCAGAAAGCTTCTTTCCAGTTTTCAACGGAAGACATTTCCTTTTTCACCATAGCCCTCTATGGGCTTCCAAATATCCCTTTGCCAATTCCACAAGAACAGCCTTAGCGAAAGGCTTCTTGAAGGGAAAGATGTAACTCTGTGAGATGAATTAACAGAACACAGAGCAGTTTCTCAGAAAGCTTCTTTCCAGTTTTGAACGGAAGATATTTCCTTTTTCACCATAGCCCTCTAAGGGCTTCCAAATATCCCTTTGCCAATTCCACAAGAACAGCCTTAGCGAAAGGCTTCTTGAAGTTAAAGATGTAACTCTGTGAGATGAATTTACAGAACACAGAGCAGTTTCTCAGAAAGCTTCTTTCCAGTTTTGAACGGAAGATATTTCCTTTTTCACCATAGCCCTCTATGTGCGTCCAAATATCCCTTTGCCAATTCCACAAGAACAGCCTTAGCGAAAGGCTTCTTGAAGCGAAAGATATAACTCTGTGAGATGAATTAACAGAACACAGAGCAGTTTCTCAGAAAGCTTCTTTCCAGTTTTGAACGGTAGATATTTCCTTTTTCACCATAGCCCTCTATGGGCTTCCAAATATCCCTTTGCCAATTCCACAAGAACAGTCTTAGCGAAAGACTTCTTGAAGGGAAAGATGTAACTCTGTGAGATGAATTAACAGAACACAGAGCAGTTTCTCAGAAAGCTTCTTTCCAGTTTTTAACGGAAGATATTTCCTTTTTCACCATAGCCCTCTATGGGCTTCCAAATATCCCTTTGCCAATTCCACAAGAACAGCCTTAGCGAAAGGCTTCTTGAAGGAAGAGATGTAACTCTGCTAGATGAATTAACAGAACACAGAGCAGTTTCTCAGAAAGCTTCTTTCCACTTTTGAAAGGAAGATATTTCCTTTTTCACCATAGCCCTCCATGGGCTTCCAAATATCCCTTTGCCAATTCCACAAGAACAGCCTTAGCGAAAGGCTTCTTGAAGGGAAAGATGTAATTCTGTGAGATGAATTAAAAGAACACAGAGCAGTTTCTCAGAAAGCTTCTTTCCAGTTTTGAACGGAAGATATTTCCTTTTTCACCATAGCCCTCTATGGGCTTCCAAATATCCCTTTGCCAATTCCACAAGAACAGGCTTAGCGAAAGGCTTCTTGAAGGGAAAGATGTAACTCTGTGAGATGAATTAACAGAACACAGAGCAGTTTCTCAGAAACCTTCTTTCCAGTTTTGAACGGAAGATATTTCCTTTTTCACCGTAGCCCTCTATGGGCTTCAAAATATCCCTTTGCCAATTCCACAAGAACAGCCTTAGCGAAAGGCTTCTTGAAGTTAAAGATGTAACTCTGTGAGATGAATTAACAGAGCACAGAGCAGTTTCTCAGAAAGCTTCTTTCCAGTTTTGAACGGAAGATATTTCCTTTTTCACCATAGCCCTCTATGGGCTTCCAAATATCCCTTTGCCAATTCCACAACAACAGCCTTAGCGAAAGGCTTCTTGAAGGAAGAGATGTAACTCTGCTAGATGAATTAACAGAACACAGAGCAGTTTCTCAGAAAGCTTCTTTCAACTTTTGAACGGAAGATATTTCCTTTTTCACCATAGCCCTCCATGGGCTACCAAATATCCCTTTGCCAATTCTGCAAGAAGAGCCTTAGCGAAAGGCTTCTTGAAGGGAAAGATGTAACTCTGTGAGATGAATTAACAGAACACAGAGCAGTTTCTCAGAAAGCTTCTTTCCAGTTTTGAACGGAAGATATTTCCTTTTTCACCATAGCCCTCTATAGGCTTCCAAATATCCCTTTGCCAATTCCACAAGAACAGACTTAGCGAAAGGCTTCTTGAAGTTAAAGATGTAACTCTGTGAGATGAATTTACAGAACACAGAGCAGTTTCTCAGAAAGCTTCTTTCCAGTTTTGAACGGAAGATATTTCCTTTTTCACCATAGCCCTCTATGGGCTTCCAAATATCCCTTTGCCAATTCCACAAGAACAGCCTTAGCGAAAGGCTTCTTGAAGGGAAAGATGTAACTCTGTGAGATGAATTAACAGAACACAGAGCAGTTTCTCAGAAAGCTTCTTTCCAGTTTTGAACGGAAGAAATTTCCTTTTTCACCATAGCCCTCTATGGGCTTCCAAATATCCCTTTGCCAATTCCACAAGAACAGGCTTAGCGAAAGGCTTCTTGAAGGGAAAGAAGTAACTCTGTGAGATGAATTAACAGAACACAGAGCAGTTTCTCAGAAAGCTTCTTTCCATTTTTGAACGAAAGATATTTCCTTTTTCACCATAGCCCTCTATGGGCTTCCAAATATCCCTTTGCCAATTCCACAAGAACAGCCTTAGCGAAAGGCTTCTTGAAGGGAAAGATGTAACTCTGTGAGATGAATTAACAGAACATAGAACAGTTTCTCACAAAGCTTCTTTCCAGTTTTGAACGGAAGATATTTCCTTTTTCTCCATAGCCCTCTATGGGCTTCCAAATATACCTTTGTCAATTCCACAAGAACAGCCTTAGCGAAAGGCTTCTTGAAGGGAAAGATGTAACTCTGTGAGATGAATTAACAGAACACAGAGCAGTTTCTCAGAAAGCTTCTTTCCAGTTTTGAACGGAAGATATTTCCTTTTTCACCATAGCCCTCTATAGGCTTCCAAATATCCCTTTGCCAATTCCACAAGAACAGACTTAGCGAAAGGCTTCTTGAAGTTAAAGATGTAACTCTGTGAGATGAATTAACAGAACACAGAGCAGTTTCTCAGAAAGCTTCTTTCCAGTTTTGAACGGAAGAAATTTCCTTTTTCACCATAGCCCTCTATGGGCTTCCAAATATCCCTTTGCCAATTCCACAAGAACAGCCTTAGCGAAAGGCTTCTTGAAGGGAAAGATGTAACTCTGTGTGATGAATTAACAGAACACAGAGCAGTTTCTCAGAAAGCTTCTTTCCAGTTTTGAACGGAAGATATTTCCTTTTTCACCATAGCCCTCTAAGGGCTTCCAAATATCCCTTTGCCAATTCCACAAGAACAGCCTTAGCGAAAGGCTTCTTGAAGTTAAAGATGTAACTCTGTGAGATGAATTTACAGAACACAGAGCAGTTTCTCAGAAAGCTTCTTTCCAGTTTTGAACGAAAGATATTTCCTTTTTCACCATAGCCCTCTATGGGCTTCCAAATATCCCTTTGCCAATTCCACAAGAACAGCCTTAGCGAAAGGCTTCTTGAAGGGAAAGATGTAACTCTGTGAGATGAATTAACAGAACACAGAGCAGTTTCTCAGAAAGCTTCTTTCCAGTTTTGAACGGAAGATATTTCCTTTTTCACCATAGCACTCTATGGGCTTCCAAATATCCCTTTGCCAATTCCACAAGAACAGCTTTAGCGAAAGGCTTCTTGAAGGTAAAGATGTAACTCTGTGAGATGAATTAACAGAACACAGAGCAGTTTCTCAGAAAGCTTCTTTCCAGTTTTGAACGGAAGAAATTTCCTTTTTCACCATAGCCCTCTATGTGCTTCCAAATATCCCTTTGCCAATTCCACAAGAACAGCCTTAGCGAAAGGCTTCTTGAAGGGAAAGATATAACTCTGTGAGATGAATTAACAGAACACAGAGCAGTTTCTCAGAAAGCTTCTTTCCAGTTTTGAACGGAAGATATTTCCTTTTTCACCATAGCCCTCTAAGGGCTTCCAAATATCCCTTTGCCAATTCCACAAGAACAGCCTTAGCGAAAGGCTTCTTGAAGTTAAAGATGTAACTCTGTGAGATGAATTTACAGAACACAGAGCAGTTTCTCAGAAAGCTTCTTTCCAGTTTTGAACGAAAGATATTTCCTTTTTCACCATAGCCCTCTATGGGCTTCCAAATATCCCTTTGCCAATTCCACAAGAACAGCCTTAGCGAAAGGCTTCTTGAAGGGAAAGATGTAACTCTGTGAGATGAATTAACAGAACACAGAGCAGTTTCTCAGAAAGCTTCTTTCCAGTTTTGAACGGAAGATATTTCCTTTTTCACCATAGCACTCTATGGGCTTCCAAATATCCCTTTGCCAATTCCACAAGAACAGCTTTAGCGAAAGGCTTCTTGAAGGTAAAGATGTAACTCTGTGAGATGAATTAACAGAACACAGAGCAGTTTCTCAGAAAGCTTCTTTCCAGTTTTGAACGGAAGAAATTTCCTTTTTCACCATAGCCCTCTATGTGCTTCCAAATATCCCTTTGCCAATTCCACAAGAACAGCCTTAGCGAAAGGCTTCTTGAAGGGAAAGATATAACTCTGTGAGATGAATTAACAGAACACAGAGCAGTTTCTCAGAAAGCTTCTTTCCAGTTTTGAACGGAAGATATTTCCTTTTTCACCATAGCCCTCTATAGGCTTCCAAATATCCCTTTGCCAATTCCACAAGAACAGACTTAGCGAAAGGCTTCTTGAAGTTAAAGATGTAACTCTGTGAGATGAATTAACAGAACACAGAGCAGTTTCTCAGAAAGCTTCTTTCCAGTTTTGAACGGAAGATATTTCCTTTTTCACCATAGCCCTCTATGGGCTTCCAAATATCCCTTTGCCAATTCCACAAGAACAGCCTTAGCGAAAGGCTTCTTGAAGTTAAAGAGGTAACTCTGTGAGATGAATTAACAGAACACAGAGCAGTTTCTCAGAAAGCTTCTTTCCAGTTTTGAACGGAAGACATTTCCTTTTTCACCATAGCCCTCTATGGGCTTCCAAATATCCCTTTGCCAATTCCACAAGAACAGCCTTAGCGAAAGGCTTCTTGAAGGGAAAGATGTAACTCTGTGAGATGAATTAACAGAACACAGAGCAGTTTCTCAGAAAGCTTCTTTCCAGTTTTGAACGGAAGATATTTCCTTTTTCACCATAGCCCTCTATGGGCTTCCAAATATCCCTTTGCCAATTCCACAAGAACAGCCTTAGCGAAAGGCTTCTTGAAGGAAGAGATGTAACTCTGCTAGATGAATTAACAGAACACAGAGCAGTTTCTCAGAAAGCTTCTTTCCACTTTTGAACGGAAGATATTTCCTTTTTCACCGTAGCCATCCATGGGCTTCCAAATATCCCTTTGCCAATTCCACAAGAAGAGCCTTAGCGAAAGGCTTCTTGAAGGGAAAGATGTAATTCGGTGACATGAATTAAAAGAACACAGAGCAGTTTCTCAGAAAGCTTCTTTCCAGTTTTGAACGGATGATATTTCCTTTTTCACCATAGCCCTCTATGGGCTTCCAAATATCCCTTTGCCAATTCCACAAGAACAGGCTTAGCGAAAGGCTTCTTGAAGGGAAAGATATAACTCTGTGAGATGAATTAACAGAACACAGAGCAGTTTCTCAGAAAGCTTCTTTCCAGTTTTGAACGGTAGATATTTCCTTTTTCACCATAGCCCTCTATGGGCTTCCAAATATCCCTTTGCCAATTCCACAAGAACAGTCTTAGCGAAAGACTTCTTGAAGGGAAAGATGTAACTCTGTGAGATGAATTAACAGAACACAGAGCAGTTTCTCAGAAAGCTTCTTTCCAGTTTTTAACGGAAGATATTTCCTTTTTCACCATAGCCCTCTATGGGCTTCCAAATATCCCTTTGCCAATTCCACAAGAACAGCCTTAGCGAAAGGCTTCTTGAAGGAAGAGATGTAACTCTGCTAGATGAATTAACACAACACAGAGCAGTTTCTCAGAAGGCTTCTTTCCACTTTTGAAAGGAAGATATTTCCTTTTTCACCATAGCCCTCCATGGGCTTCCAAATATCCCTTTGCCAATTCCACAAGAACAACCTTAGCGAAAGGCTTCTTGAAGGGAAAGATGTAATTCTGTGAGATGAATTAAAAGAACACAGAGCATTTTCTCAGAAAGCTTCTTTCCAGTTTTGAACGGAAGATATTTCCTTTTTCACCATAGCCCTCCATGGGCTTCCAAATATCCCTTTGCCAATTCCACAAGAACAGGCTTAGCGAAAGGCTTCTTGAAGGGAAAGATGTAACTCTGTGAGATGAATTAACAGAACACAGAGCAGTTTCTCAGAAACCTTCTTTCCAGTTTTGAACGGAAGATATTTCCTTTTTCACCGTAGCCCTCTATGGGCTTCCAAATATCCCTTTGCCAATTCCACAAGAACAGCCTTAGCGAAAGGCTTCTTGAAGTTAAAGATGTAACTCTATGAGATGAATTAACAGAACACAGAGCAGTTTCTCAGAAAGCTTCTTTCCAGTTTTGAACGGAAGATATTTCCTTTTTCACCATAGCCCTCTATGGGCTTCCAAATATCCCTTTGCCAATTCCACAACAACAGCCTTAGCGAAAGTCTTCTTGAAGGAAGAGATGTAACTCTGCTAGATGAATTAACAGAACACAGAGCAGTTTCTCAGAAAGCTTCTTTCAACTTTTGAACGGAAGATATTTCCTTTTTCACCATAGCCCTCTATGGGCTTCCAAATATCCCTTTGCCAATTCCACAAGAACAGCCTTAGCGAAAGGCTTCTTGAAGTTAAAGAGGTAACTCTGTGAGATGAATTAACAGAACACAGAGCAGTTTCTCAGAAAGCTTCTTTCCAGTTTTGAACGGAAGACATTTCCTTTTTCACCATAGCCCTCTATGGGCTTCCAAATATCCCTTTGCCAATTCCACAAGAACAGCCTTAGCGAAAGGCTTCTTGAAGGGAAAGATGTAACTCTGTGAGATGAATTAACAGAACACAGAGCAGTTTCTCAGAAAGCTTCTTTCCAGTTTTGAACGGAAGATATTTCCTTTTTCACCATAGCCCTCTAAGGGCTTCCAAATATCCCTTTGCCAATTCCACAAGAACAGCCTTAGCGAAAGGCTTCTTGAAGTTAAAGATGTAACTCTGTGAGATGAATTTACAGAACACAGAGCAGTTTCTCAGAAAGCTTCTTTCCAGTTTTGAACGGAAGATATTTCCTTTTTCACCATAGCCCTCTATGGGCTTCCAAATATCCCTTTGCCAATTCCACAAGAACAGCCTTAGCGAAAGGCTTCTTGAAGGGAAAGATGTAACTCTGTGAGATGAATTAACAGAACACAGAGCAGTTTCTCAGAAAGCTTCTTTCCAGTTTTGAACGGAAGAAATTTCCTTTTTCACCATAGCCCTCTATGGGCTTCCAAATATCCCTTTGCCAATTCCACAAGAACAGGCTTAGCGAAAGGCTTCTTGAAGGGAAAGAAGTAACACTGTGGGATGAATTAACAGAACACAGAGCAGTTTCTCAGAAAGCTTCTTTCCATTTTTGAACGAAAGATATTTCCTTTTTCACCATAGCCCTCTATGGGCTTCCAAATATCCCTTTGCCAATTCCACAAGAACAGCCTTAGCGAAAGGCTTCTTGAAGGGAAAGATGTAACTCTGTGAGATGAATTAACAGTACATAGAACAGTTTCTCACAAAGCTTCTTTCCAGTTTTGAACGGAAGATATTTCCTTTTTCTCCATAGCCCTCTATGGGCTTCCAAATATACCTTTGTCAATTCCACAAGAACAGCCTTAGCGAAAGGCTTCTTGAAGGGAAAGATGTAACTCTGTGAGATGAATTAACAGAACACAGAGCAGTTTCTCAGAAAGCTTCTTTCCAGTTTTGAACGGAAGACATTTCCTTTTTCACCATAGCCCTCTATGGGCTTCCAAATATCCCTTTGCCAATTCCACAAGAACAGCCTTAGCGAAAGGCTTCTTGAAGGGAAAGATGTAACACTGTGTGATGAATTAACAGAACACAGAGCAGTTTCTCAGAAAGCTTCTTTCCAGTTTTGAACGGAAGATATTTCCTTTTTCACCATAGCCCTCTAAGGGCTTCCAAATATCCCTTTGCCAATTCCACAAGAACAGCCTTAGCGAAAGGCTTCTTGAAGTTAAAGATGTAACTCTGTGAGATGAATTTACAGAACACAGAGCAGTTTCTCAGAAAGCTTCTTTCCAGTTTTGAACGAAAGATATTTCCTTTTTCACCATAGCCCTCTATGGGCTTCCAAATATCCCTTTGCCAATTCCACAAGAACAGCCTTAGCGAAAGCCTTCTTGAAGGGAAAGATGTAACTCTGTGAGATGAATTAACAGAACACAGAGCAGTTTCTCAGAAAGCTTCTTTCCAGTTTTGAACGGAAGATATTTCCTTTTTCACCATAGCCCTCTATTGGCTTCCAAATATCCCTTTGCCAATTCCACAAGAACAGCCTTAGCGAAAGGCTTCTTGAAGGAAGAGATGTAACTCTGCTAGATGAATTAACAGAACACAGAGCAGTTTCTCAGAAAGCTTCTTTCCACTTTTGAACGGAAGATATTTCCTTTTTCACCATAGCCCTCCATGGGCTTCCAAATATCCCTTTGCCAATTCCACAAGAAGAGCCTTAGCGAAAGGCTTCTTGAAGGGAAAGATGTAATTCTGTGACATGAATTAAAAGAACACAGAGCAGTTTCTCAGAAAGCTTCTTTCCAGTTTTGAACGGATGATATTTCCTTTTTCACCATAGCCCTCTATGGGCTTCAAAATATCCCTTTGCCAATTCCACAAGAACAGGCTTAGCGAAAGGCTTCTTGAAGGGAAAGATGTAACTCTGTGAGATGAATTAACAGAACACAGAGAAGTTTCTCAGAAAGCTTCTTTCCAGTTTTGAACGAAAGATATTTCCTTTTTCACCATAGCCCTCTATGGGCTTCCAAATATACCTTTGCCAATTCCACAAGAACAGCCTTAGCGAAAGGCTTCTTGAAGGGAAAGATGTAACTCTGTGAGATGAACTAACAGAACATAGAACAGTTTCTCACAAAGCTTCTTTCCAGTTTTGAACGGAAGATATTTCCTTTTTCTCCATAGCCCTCTATGGGCTTCCAAATATCCCTTTGCCAATTCCACAAGAACAGCCTTAGCGAAAGGCTTCTTGAATTTAAAGATGTAACTCTGTGAGATGAATTAACAGAACACAGAGCAGTTTCTCAGAAAGCTTCTTTCCAGTTTTGAACGGAAGATATTTCCTTTTTCACCATAGCCCTCTATGGGCTTCCAAATATCCCTTTGCCAATTCCACAACAACAGCCTTAGCGAAAGGCTTCTTGAAGGAAGAGATGTAACTCTGCTAGATGAATTAACAGAACACAGAGCAGTTTCTCAGAAAGCTTCTTTCAACTTTTGAACGGAAGATATTTCCTTTTTCACCATAGCCCTCCATGGGCTACCAAATATCCCTTTGCCAATTCCACAAGAAGAGCCTTAGCGAAAGGCTTCTTGAAGGGAAAGATGTAACTCTGTGAGATGAATTAACAGAACACAGAGCAGTTTCTCAGAAAGCTTCTTTCCAGTTTTGAACGGAAGATATTTCCTTTTTCACCATAGCCCTCTATAGGCTTCCAAATATCCCTTTGCCAATTCCACAAGAACAGACTTAGCGAAAGGCTTCTTGAAGTTACAGATGTAACTCTGTGAGATGAATTAACAGAACACAGAGCAGTTTCTCAGAAAGCTTCTTTCCAGTTTTGAACGGAAGATATTTCCTTTTTCACCATAGACCTCTATGGGCTTCCAAATATCCCTTTGCCAATTCCACAAGAACAGCCTTACCGAAAGGCTTCTTGAAGTTAAAGAGGTAACTCTGTGAGATGAATTAACAGAACACAGAGCAGTTTCTCAGAAAGCTTCTTTCCAGTTTTCAACGGAAGACATTTCCTTTTTCACCATAGCCCTCTATGGGCTTCCAAATATCCCTTTGCCAATTCCACAAGAACAGCCTTAGCGAAAGGCTTCTTGAAGGGAAAGATGTAACTCTGTGAGATGAATTAACAGAACACAGAGCAGTTTCTCAGAAAGCTTCTTTCCAGTTTTGAACGGAAGATATTTCCTTTTTCACCATAGCCCTCTAAGGGCTTCCAAATATCCCTTTGCCAATTCCACAAGAACAGCCTTAGCGAAAGGCTTCTTGAAGTTAAAGAGGTAACTCTGTGAGATGAATTTACAGAACACAGAGCAGTTTCTCAGAAAGCTTCTTTCCAGTTTTGAACGGAAGATATTTCCTTTTTCACCATAGCCCTCTATGGGCTTCCAAATATCCCTTTGCCAATTCCACAAGAACAGCCTTAGCGAAAGGCTTCTTGAAGGGAAAGATGTAACTCTGTGAGATGAATTAACAGAACACAGAGCAGTTTCTCAGAAAGCTTCTTTCCAGTTTTGAACGGAAGATATTTCCTTTTTCACCATAGCCCTCTATGGGCTTCCAAATATCCCTTTGCCAATTCCACAAGAACAGTCTTAGCGAAAGGCTTCTTGAAGGTAAAGATGTAACTCTGTGAGATGAATTAACAGAACACAGAGCAGTTTCTCAGAAAGCTTCTTTCCAGTTTTGAACGGAAGAAATTTCCTTTTTCACCATAGCCCTCTATGTGCTTCCAAATATCCCTTTGCCAATTCCACAAGAACAGCCTTAGCGAAAGGCTTCTTGAAGCTAAAGATATAACTCTGTGAGATGAATTAACAGAACACAGATCAGTTTCTCAGAAAGCTTCTTTCCAGTTTTGAACGGTAGATATTTCCTTTTTCACCATAGCCCTCTATGGGCTTCCAAATATCCCTTTGCCAATTCCACAAGAACAGCCTTAGCGAAAGACTTCTTGAAGGGAAAGATGTAACTCTGTGAGATGAATTAACAGAACACAGAGCAGTTTCTCAGAAAGCTTCTTTCCAGTTTTGAACGGAAGATATTTCCTTTTTCACCATAGCCCTCTATGGGCTTCCAAATATCCCTTTGCCAATTCCACAAGAACAGCCTTAGCGAAAGGCTTCTTGAAGGAAGAGATGTAACTCTGCTAGATGAATTAACAGAACACAGAGCAGTTTCTCAGAAAGCTTCTTTCCACTTTTGAAAGGAAGATATTTCCTTTTTCACCATAGCCCTCCATGGGCTTCCAAATATCCCTTTGCCAATTCCACAAGAACAGCCTTAGCGAAAGGCTTCTTGAAGGGAAAGATGTAATTCTGTGAGATGAATTAAAAGAACACAGAGCAGTTTCTCAGAAAGCTTCTTTCCAGTTTTGAACGGATGATATTTCCTTTTTCACCATAGCCCTCTATGGGCTTCCAAATATCCCTTTGCCAATTCCACAAGAACAGGCTTAGCGAAAGGCTTCTTGAAGTGAAAGATGTAACTCTGTGAGATGAATTAACAGAACACAGAGCAGTTTCTCAGAAAGCTTCTTTCCAGTTTTGAACGGAAGATATTTCCTTTTTCACCGTAGCCCTCTATGGGCTTCCAAATATCCCTTTGCCAATTCCACAAGAACAGCCTTAGCGAAAGGCTTCTTGAAGTTAAAGATGTAACTCTGTGAGATGAATTAACAGAACACAGAGCAGTTTCTCAGAAAGCTTCTATCCAGTTTTGAACGGAAGATATTTCCTTTTTCACCACAGCCCTCTATGGGCTTCCAAATATCCCTTTGCCAATTCCACAAGAACAGCCTTCGCGAAAGGCTTCCTGAAGGGAAAGATGTAACTCTGTGAGATGAATTAACAGAACACAGAGCAGTTTCTCAGAAAGCTTCTTTCCAGTTTTGAACGGAAGATTTTCCTTTTTCACCATAGCCCTCTATGGGCTTCCAAATATCCCTTTGCCAATTCCACAAGAACAGCCTTAGCGAAAGGCTTCTTGAAGGGAAAGATGTAACTCTGTGAGATGAATTAACAGAACACAGAGCAGTTTCTCAGAAAGCTTCTTTCCAGTTTTGAACGGAAGATATTTCCTTTTTCACCATAGCCCTCTAAGGGCTTCCAAATATCCCTTTGCCAATTCCACAAGAACAGCCTTAGCGAAAGGCTTCTTGAAGTTAAAGATGTAACTCTGTGAGATGAATTTACAGAACACAGAGCAGTTTCTCAGAAAGCTTCTTTCCAGTTTTGAACGGAAGATATTTCCTTTTTCACCATAGCCCTCTATGGGCTTCCAAATATCCCTTTGCCAATTCCACAAGAACAGCCTTAGCGAAAGGCTTCTTGAAGGGAAAGATGTAACTCTGTGAGATGAATTAACAGAACACAGAGCAGTTTCTCAGAAAGCTTCTTTCCAGTTTTGAACGGAAGAAATTTCCTTTTTCACCATAGCCCTCTATGGGCTTCCAAATATCCCTTTGCCAATTCCACAAGAACAGGCTTAGCGAAAGGCTTCTTGAAGGGAAAGAAGTAACACTGTGGGATGAATTAACAGAACACAGAGCAGTTTCTCAGAAAGCTTCTTTCCATTTTTGAACGAAAGATATTTCCTTTTTCACCATAGCCCTCTATGGGCTTCCAAATATCCCTTTGCCAATTCCACAAGAACAGCCTTAGCGAAAGGCTTCTTGAAGGGAAAGATGTAACTCTGTGAGATGAATTAACAGTACATAGAACAGTTTCTCACAAAGCTTCTTTCCAGTTTTGAACGGAAGATATTTCCTTTTTCTCCATAGCCCTCTATGGGCTTCCAAATATACCTTTGTCAATTCCACAAGAACAGCCTTAGCGAAAGGCTTCTTGAAGGGAAAGATGTAACTCTGTGAGATGAATTAACAGAACACAGAGCAGTTTCTCAGAAAGCTTCTTTCCAGTTTTGAACGGAAGACATTTCCTTTTTCACCATAGCCCTCTATGGGCTTCCAAATATCCCTTTGCCAATTCCACAAGAACAGCCTTAGCGAAAGGCTTCTTGAAGGGAAAGATGTAACACTGTGTGATGAATTAACAGAACACAGAGCAGTTTCTCAGAAAGCTTCTTTCCAGTTTTGAACGGAAGATATTTCCTTTTTCACCATAGCCCTCTAAGGGCTTCCAAATATCCCTTTGCCAATTCCACAAGAACAGCCTTAGCGAAAGGCTTCTTGAAGTTAAAGATGTAACTCTGTGAGATGAATTTACAGAACACAGAGCAGTTTCTCAGAAAGCTTCTTTCCAGTTTTGAACGAAAGATATTTCCTTTTTCACCATAGCCCTCTATGGGCTTCCAAATATCCCTTTGCCAATTCCACAAGAACAGCCTTAGCGAAAGCCTTCTTGAAGGGAAAGATGTAACTCTGTGAGATGAATTAACAGAACACAGAGCAGTTTCTCAGAAAGCTTCTTTCCAGTTTTGAACGGAAGATATTTCCTTTTTCACCATAGCCCTCTATTGGCTTCCAAATATCCCTTTGCCAATTCCACAAGAACAGCCTTAGCGAAAGGCTTCTTGAAGGAAGAGATGTAACTCTGCTAGATGAATTAACAGAACACAGAGCAGTTTCTCAGAAAGCTTCTTTCCACTTTTGAACGGAAGATATTTCCTTTTTCACCATAGCCCTCCATGGGCTTCCAAATATCCCTTTGCCAATTCCACAAGAACAGCCTTAGCGAAAGGCTTCTTGAATTTAAAGATGTAACTCTGTGAGATGAATTAACAGAACACAGAGCAGTTTCTCAGAAAGCTTCTTTCCAGTTTTGAACGGAAGATATTTCCTTTTTCACCATAGCCCTCTATGGGCTTCCAAATATCCCTTTGCCAATTCCACAACAACAGCCTTAGCGAAAGGCTTCTTGAAGGAAGAGATGTAACTCTGCTAGATGAATTAACAGAACACAGAGCAGTTTCTCAGAAAGCTTCTTTCAACTTTTGAACGGAAGATATTTCCTTTTTCACCATAGCCCTCCATGGGCTACCAAATATCCCTTTGCCAATTCCACAAGAAGAGCCTTAGCGAAAGGCTTCTTGAAGGGAAAGATGTAACTCTGTGAGATGAATTAACAGAACACAGAGCAGTTTCTCAGAAAGCTTCTTTCCAGTTTTGAACGGAAGATATTTCCTTTTTCACCATAGCCCTCTATAGGCTTCCAAATATCCCTTTGCCAATTCCACAAGAACAGACTTAGCGAAAGGCTTCTTGAAGTTACAGATGTAACTCTGTGAGATGAATTAACAGAACACAGAGCAGTTTCTCAGAAAGCTTCTTTCCAGTTTTGAACGGAAGATATTTCCTTTTTCACCATAGACCTCTATGGGCTTCCAAATATCCCTTTGCCAATTCCACAAGAACAGCCTTACCGAAAGGCTTCTTGAAGTTAAAGAGGTAACTCTGTGAGATGAATTAACAGAACACAGAGCAGTTTCTCAGAAAGCTTCTTTCCAGTTTTCAACGGAAGACATTTCCTTTTTCACCATAGCCCTCTATGGGCTTCCAAATATCCCTTTGCCAATTCCACAAGAACAGCCTTAGCGAAAGGCTTCTTGAAGGGAAAGATGTAACTCTGTGAGATGAATTAACAGAACACAGAGCAGTTTCTCAGAAAGCTTCTTTCCAGTTTTGAACGGAAGATATTTCCTTTTTCACCATAGCCCTCTAAGGGCTTCCAAATATCCCTTTGCCAATTCCACAAGAACAGCCTTAGCGAAAGGCTTCTTGAAGTTAAAGAGGTAACTCTGTGAGATGAATTTACAGAACACAGAGCAGTTTCTCAGAAAGCTTCTTTCCAGTTTTGAACGGAAGATATTTCCTTTTTCACCATAGCCCTCTATGGGCTTCCAAATATCCCTTTGCCAATTCCACAAGAACAGCCTTAGCGAAAGGCTTCTTGAAGGGAAAGATGTAACTCTGTGAGATGAATTAACAGAACACAGAGCAGTTTCTCAGAAAGCTTCTTTCCAGTTTTGAACGGAAGATATTTCCTTTTTCACCATAGCCCTCTATGGGCTTCCAAATATCCCTTTGCCAATTCCACAAGAACAGTCTTAGCGAAAGGCTTCTTGAAGGTAAAGATGTAACTCTGTGAGATGAATTAACAGAACACAGAGCAGTTTCTCAGAAAGCTTCTTTCCAGTTTTGAACGGAAGAAATTTCCTTTTTCACCATAGCCCTCTATGTGCTTCCAAATATCCCTTTGCCAATTCCACAAGAACAGCCTTAGCGAAAGGCTTCTTGAAGCTAAAGATATAACTCTGTGAGATGAATTAACAGAACACAGATCAGTTTCTCAGAAAGCTTCTTTCCAGTTTTGAACGGTAGATATTTCCTTTTTCACCATAGCCCTCTATGGGCTTCCAAATATCCCTTTGCCAATTCCACAAGAACAGCCTTAGCGAAAGACTTCTTGAAGGGAAAGATGTAACTCTGTGAGATGAATTAACAGAACACAGAGCAGTTTCTCAGAAAGCTTCTTTCCAGTTTTGAACGGAAGATATTTCCTTTTTCACCATAGCCCTCTATGGGCTTCCAAATATCCCTTTGCCAATTCCACAAGAACAGCCTTAGCGAAAGGCTTCTTGAAGGAAGAGATGTAACTCTGCTAGATGAATTAACAGAACACAGAGCAGTTTCTCAGAAAGCTTCTTTCCACTTTTGAAAGGAAGATATTTCCTTTTTCACCATAGCCCTCCATGGGCTTCCAAATATCCCTTTGCCAATTCCACAAGAACAGCCTTAGCGAAAGGCTTCTTGAAGGGAAAGATGTAATTCTGTGAGATGAATTAAAAGAACACAGAGCAGTTTCTCAGAAAGCTTCTTTCCAGTTTTGAACGGATGATATTTCCTTTTTCACCATAGCCCTCTATGGGCTTCCAAATATCCCTTTGCCAATTCCACAAGAACAGGCTTAGCGAAAGGCTTCTTGAAGTGAAAGATGTAACTCTGTGAGATGAATTAACAGAACACAGAGCAGTTTCTCAGAAAGCTTCTTTCCAGTTTTGAACGGAAGATATTTCCTTTTTCACCGTAGCCCTCTATGGGCTTCCAAATATCCCTTTGCCAATTCCACAAGAACAGCCTTAGCGAAAGGCTTCTTGAAGTTAAAGATGTAACTCTGTGAGATGAATTAACAGAACACAGAGCAGTTTCTCAGAAAGCTTCTATCCAGTTTTGAACGGAAG
Source organism: Chlorocebus sabaeus (assembly GCF_047675955.1). Lineage (NCBI taxonomy): Eukaryota > Metazoa > Chordata > Mammalia > Primates > Cercopithecidae > Chlorocebus > Chlorocebus sabaeus. The sequence goes on along the minus strand of NW_027326935.1, from coordinate 808,504 downwards.
ATATTTCCTTTTTCACCACAGCCCTCTATGGGCTTCCAAATATCCCTTTGCCAATTCCACAAGAACAGCCTTCGCGAAAGGCTTCCTGAAGGGAAAGATGTAACTCTGTGAGATGAATTAACAGAACACAGAGCAGTTTCTCAGAAAGCTTCTTTCCAGTTTTGAACGGAAGATTTTCCTTTTTCACCATAGCCCTCTATGGGCTTCCAAATATCCCTTTGCCAATTCCACAAGAACAGCCTTAGCGAAAGGCTTCTTGAAGGGAAAGATGTAACTCTGTGAGATGAATTAACAGAACACAGAGCAGTTTCTCAGAAAGCTTCTTTCCAGTTTTGAACGGAAGATATTTCCTTTTTCACCATAGCCCTCTAAGGGCTTCCAAATATCCCTTTGCCAATTCCACAAGAACAGCCTTAGCGAAAGGCTTCTTGAAGTTAAAGATGTAACTCTGTGAGATGAATTTACAGAACACAGAGCAGTTTCTCAGAAAGCTTCTTTCCAGTTTTGAACGGAAGATATTTCCTTTTTCACCATAGCCCTCTATGGGCTTCCAAATATCCCTTTGCCAATTCCACAAGAACAGCCTTAGCGAAAGGCTTCTTGAAGGGAAAGATGTAACTCTGTGAGATGAATTAACAGAACACAGAGCAGTTTCTCAGAAAGCTTCTTTCCAGTTTTGAACGGAAGAAATTTCCTTTTTCACCATAGCCCTCTATGGGCTTCCAAATATCCCTTTGCCAATTCCACAAGAACAGGCTTAGCGAAAGGCTTCTTGAAGGGAAAGAAGTAACACTGTGGGATGAATTAACAGAACACAGAGCAGTTTCTCAGAAAGCTTCTTTCCATTTTTGAACGAAAGATATTTCCTTTTTCACCATAGCCCTCTATGGGCTTCCAAATATCCCTTTGCCAATTCCACAAGAACAGCCTTAGCGAAAGGCTTCTTGAAGGGAAAGATGTAACTCTGTGAGATGAATTAACAGTACATAGAACAGTTTCTCACAAAGCTTCTTTCCAGTTTTGAACGGAAGATATTTCCTTTTTCTCCATAGCCCTCTATGGGCTTCCAAATATACCTTTGTCAATTCCACAAGAACAGCCTTAGCGAAAGGCTTCTTGAAGGGAAAGATGTAACTCTGTGAGATGAATTAACAGAACACAGAGCAGTTTCTCAGAAAGCTTCTTTCCAGTTTTGAACGGAAGACATTTCCTTTTTCACCATAGCCCTCTATGGGCTTCCAAATATCCCTTTGCCAATTCCACAAGAACAGCCTTAGCGAAAGGCTTCTTGAAGGGAAAGATGTAACACTGTGTGATGAATTAACAGAACACAGAGCAGTTTCTCAGAAAGCTTCTTTCCAGTTTTGAACGGAAGATATTTCCTTTTTCACCATAGCCCTCTAAGGGCTTCCAAATATCCCTTTGCCAATTCCACAAGAACAGCCTTAGCGAAAGGCTTCTTGAAGTTAAAGATGTAACTCTGTGAGATGAATTTACAGAACACAGAGCAGTTTCTCAGAAAGCTTCTTTCCAGTTTTGAACGAAAGATATTTCCTTTTTCACCATAGCCCTCTATGGGCTTCCAAATATCCCTTTGCCAATTCCACAAGAACAGCCTTAGCGAAAGCCTTCTTGAAGGGAAAGATGTAACTCTGTGAGATGAATTAACAGAACACAGAGCAGTTTCTCAGAAAGCTTCTTTCCAGTTTTGAACGGAAGATATTTCCTTTTTCACCATAGCCCTCTATTGGCTTCCAAATATCCCTTTGCCAATTCCACAAGAACAGCCTTAGCGAAAGGCTTCTTGAAGGAAGAGATGTAACTCTGCTAGATGAATTAACAGAACACAGAGCAGTTTCTCAGAAAGCTTCTTTCCACTTTTGAACGGAAGATATTTCCTTTTTCACCATAGCCCTCCATGGGCTTCCAAATATCCCTTTGCCAATTCCACAAGAAGAGCCTTAGCGAAAGGCTTCTTGAAGGGAAAGATGTAATTCTGTGACATGAATTAAAAGAACACAGAGCAGTTTCTCAGAAAGCTTCTTTCCAGTTTTGAACGGATGATATTTCCTTTTTCACCATAGCCCTCTATGGGCTTCAAAATATCCCTTTGCCAATTCCACAAGAACAGGCTTAGCGAAAGGCTTCTTGAAGGGAAAGATGTAACTCTGTGAGATGAATTAACAGAACACAGAGAAGTTTCTCAGAAAGCTTCTTTCCAGTTTTGAACGAAAGATATTTCCTTTTTCACCATAGCCCTCTATGGGCTTCCAAATATACCTTTGCCAATTCCACAAGAACAGCCTTAGCGAAAGGCTTCTTGAAGGGAAAGATGTAACTCTGTGAGATGAACTAACAGAACATAGAACAGTTTCTCACAAAGCTTCTTTCCAGTTTTGAACGGAAGATATTTCCTTTTTCTCCATAGCCCTCTATGGGCTTCCAAATATCCCTTTGCCAATTCCACAAGAACAGCCTTAGCGAAAGGCTTCTTGAATTTAAAGATGTAACTCTGTGAGATGAATTAACAGAACACAGAGCAGTTTCTCAGAAAGCTTCTTTCCAGTTTTGAACGGAAGATATTTCCTTTTTCACCATAGCCCTCTATGGGCTTCCAAATATCCCTTTGCCAATTCCACAACAACAGCCTTAGCGAAAGGCTTCTTGAAGGAAGAGATGTAACTCTGCTAGATGAATTAACAGAACACAGAGCAGTTTCTCAGAAAGCTTCTTTCAACTTTTGAACGGAAGATATTTCCTTTTTCACCATAGCCCTCCATGGGCTACCAAATATCCCTTTGCCAATTCCACAAGAAGAGCCTTAGCGAAAGGCTTCTTGAAGGGAAAGATGTAACTCTGTGAGATGAATTAACAGAACACAGAGCAGTTTCTCAGAAAGCTTCTTTCCAGTTTTGAACGGAAGATATTTCCTTTTTCACCATAGCCCTCTATAGGCTTCCAAATATCCCTTTGCCAATTCCACAAGAACAGACTTAGCGAAAGGCTTCTTGAAGTTACAGATGTAACTCTGTGAGATGAATTAACAGAACACAGAGCAGTTTCTCAGAAAGCTTCTTTCCAGTTTTGAACGGAAGATATTTCCTTTTTCACCATAGACCTCTATGGGCTTCCAAATATCCCTTTGCCAATTCCACAAGAACAGCCTTACCGAAAGGCTTCTTGAAGTTAAAGAGGTAACTCTGTGAGATGAATTAACAGAACACAGAGCAGTTTCTCAGAAAGCTTCTTTCCAGTTTTCAACGGAAGACATTTCCTTTTTCACCATAGCCCTCTATGGGCTTCCAAATATCCCTTTGCCAATTCCACAAGAACAGCCTTAGCGAAAGGCTTCTTGAAGGGAAAGATGTAACTCTGTGAGATGAATTAACAGAACACAGAGCAGTTTCTCAGAAAGCTTCTTTCCAGTTTTGAACGGAAGATATTTCCTTTTTCACCATAGCCCTCTAAGGGCTTCCAAATATCCCTTTGCCAATTCCACAAGAACAGCCTTAGCGAAAGGCTTCTTGAAGTTAAAGAGGTAACTCTGTGAGATGAATTTACAGAACACAGAGCAGTTTCTCAGAAAGCTTCTTTCCAGTTTTGAACGGAAGATATTTCCTTTTTCACCATAGCCCTCTATGGGCTTCCAAATATCCCTTTGCCAATTCCACAAGAACAGCCTTAGCGAAAGGCTTCTTGAAGGGAAAGATGTAACTCTGTGAGATGAATTAACAGAACACAGAGCAGTTTCTCAGAAAGCTTCTTTCCAGTTTTGAACGGAAGATATTTCCTTTTTCACCATAGCCCTCTATGGGCTTCCAAATATCCCTTTGCCAATTCCACAAGAACAGTCTTAGCGAAAGGCTTCTTGAAGGTAAAGATGTAACTCTGTGAGATGAATTAACAGAACACAGAGCAGTTTCTCAGAAAGCTTCTTTCCAGTTTTGAACGGAAGAAATTTCCTTTTTCACCATAGCCCTCTATGTGCTTCCAAATATCCCTTTGCCAATTCCACAAGAACAGCCTTAGCGAAAGGCTTCTTGAAGCTAAAGATATAACTCTGTGAGATGAATTAACAGAACACAGATCAGTTTCTCAGAAAGCTTCTTTCCAGTTTTGAACGGTAGATATTTCCTTTTTCACCATAGCCCTCTATGGGCTTCCAAATATCCCTTTGCCAATTCCACAAGAACAGCCTTAGCGAAAGACTTCTTGAAGGGAAAGATGTAACTCTGTGAGATGAATTAACAGAACACAGAGCAGTTTCTCAGAAAGCTTCTTTCCAGTTTTGAACGGAAGATATTTCCTTTTTCACCATAGCCCTCTATGGGCTTCCAAATATCCCTTTGCCAATTCCACAAGAACAGCCTTAGCGAAAGGCTTCTTGAAGGAAGAGATGTAACTCTGCTAGATGAATTAACAGAACACAGAGCAGTTTCTCAGAAAGCTTCTTTCCACTTTTGAAAGGAAGATATTTCCTTTTTCACCATAGCCCTCCATGGGCTTCCAAATATCCCTTTGCCAATTCCACAAGAACAGCCTTAGCGAAAGGCTTCTTGAAGGGAAAGATGTAATTCTGTGAGATGAATTAAAAGAACACAGAGCAGTTTCTCAGAAAGCTTCTTTCCAGTTTTGAACGGATGATATTTCCTTTTTCACCATAGCCCTCTATGGGCTTCCAAATATCCCTTTGCCAATTCCACAAGAACAGGCTTAGCGAAAGGCTTCTTGAAGTGAAAGATGTAACTCTGTGAGATGAATTAACAGAACACAGAGCAGTTTCTCAGAAAGCTTCTTTCCAGTTTTGAACGGAAGATATTTCCTTTTTCACCGTAGCCCTCTATGGGCTTCCAAATATCCCTTTGCCAATTCCACAAGAACAGCCTTAGCGAAAGGCTTCTTGAAGTTAAAGATGTAACTCTGTGAGATGAATTAACAGAACACAGAGCAGTTTCTCAGAAAGCTTCTATCCAGTTTTGAACGGAAGATATTTCCTTTTTCACCACAGCCCTCTATGGGCTTCCAAATATCCCTTTGCCAATTCCACAAGAACAGCCTTCGCGAAAGGCTTCCTGAAGGGAAAGATGTAACTCTGTGAGATGAATTAACAGAACACAGAGCAGTTTCTCAGAAAGCTTCTTTCCAGTTTTGAACGGAAGATTTTCCTTTTTCACCATAGCCCTCTATGGGCTTCCAAATATCCCTTTGCCAATTCCACAAGAACAGCCTTAGCGAAAGGCTTCTTGAAGGGAAAGATGTAACTCTGTGAGATGAATTAACAGAACACAGAGCAGTTTCTCAGAAAGCTTCTTTCCAGTTTTGAACGGAAGATATTTCCTTTTTCACCATAGCCCTCTAAGGGCTTCCAAATATCCCTTTGCCAATTCCACAAGAACAGCCTTAGCGAAAGGCTTCTTGAAGTTAAAGATGTAACTCTGTGAGATGAATTTACAGAACACAGAGCAGTTTCTCAGAAAGCTTCTTTCCAGTTTTGAACGGAAGATATTTCCTTTTTCACCATAGCCCTCTATGGGCTTCCAAATATCCCTTTGCCAATTCCACAAGAACAGCCTTAGCGAAAGGCTTCTTGAAGGGAAAGATGTAACTCTGTGAGATGAATTAACAGAACACAGAGCAGTTTCTCAGAAAGCTTCTTTCCAGTTTTGAACGGAAGAAATTTCCTTTTTCACCATAGCCCTCTATGGGCTTCCAAATATCCCTTTGCCAATTCCACAAGAACAGGCTTAGCGAAAGGCTTCTTGAAGGGAAAGAAGTAACACTGTGGGATGAATTAACAGAACACAGAGCAGTTTCTCAGAAAGCTTCTTTCCATTTTTGAACGAAAGATATTTCCTTTTTCACCATAGCCCTCTATGGGCTTCCAAATATCCCTTTGCCAATTCCACAAGAACAGCCTTAGCGAAAGGCTTCTTGAAGGGAAAGATGTAACTCTGTGAGATGAATTAACAGTACATAGAACAGTTTCTCACAAAGCTTCTTTCCAGTTTTGAACGGAAGATATTTCCTTTTTCTCCATAGCCCTCTATGGGCTTCCAAATATACCTTTGTCAATTCCACAAGAACAGCCTTAGCGAAAGGCTTCTTGAAGGGAAAGATGTAACTCTGTGAGATGAATTAACAGAACACAGAGCAGTTTCTCAGAAAGCTTCTTTCCAGTTTTGAACGGAAGACATTTCCTTTTTCACCATAGCCCTCTATGGGCTTCCAAATATCCCTTTGCCAATTCCACAAGAACAGCCTTAGCGAAAGGCTTCTTGAAGGGAAAGATGTAACACTGTGTGATGAATTAACAGAACACAGAGCAGTTTCTCAGAAAGCTTCTTTCCAGTTTTGAACGGAAGATATTTCCTTTTTCACCATAGCCCTCTAAGGGCTTCCAAATATCCCTTTGCCAATTCCACAAGAACAGCCTTAGCGAAAGGCTTCTTGAAGTTAAAGATGTAACTCTGTGAGATGAATTTACAGAACACAGAGCAGTTTCTCAGAAAGCTTCTTTCCAGTTTTGAACGAAAGATATTTCCTTTTTCACCATAGCCCTCTATGGGCTTCCAAATATCCCTTTGCCAATTCCACAAGAACAGCCTTAGCGAAAGCCTTCTTGAAGGGAAAGATGTAACTCTGTGAGATGAATTAACAGAACACAGAGCAGTTTCTCAGAAAGCTTCTTTCCAGTTTTGAACGGAAGATATTTCCTTTTTCACCATAGCCCTCTATTGGCTTCCAAATATCCCTTTGCCAATTCCACAAGAACAGCCTTAGCGAAAGGCTTCTTGAAGGAAGAGATGTAACTCTGCTAGATGAATTAACAGAACACAGAGCAGTTTCTCAGAAAGCTTCTTTCCACTTTTGAACGGAAGATATTTCCTTTTTCACCATAGCCCTCCATGGGCTTCCAAATATCCCTTTGCCAATTCCACAAGAAGAGCCTTAGCGAAAGGCTTCTTGAAGGGAAAGATGTAATTCTGTGACATGAATTAAAAGAACACAGAGCAGTTTCTCAGAAAGCTTCTTTCCAGTTTTGAACGGATGATATTTCCTTTTTCACCATAGCCCTCTATGGGCTTCAAAATATCCCTTTGCCAATTCCACAAGAACAGGCTTAGCGAAAGGCTTCTTGAAGGGAAAGATGTAACTCTGTGAGATGAATTAACAGAACACAGAGAAGTTTCTCAGAAAGCTTCTTTCCAGTTTTGAACGAAAGATATTTCCTTTTTCACCATAGCCCTCTATGGGCTTCCAAATATACCTTTGCCAATTCCACAAGAACAGCCTTAGCGAAAGGCTTCTTGAAGGGAAAGATGTAACTCTGTGAGATGAACTAACAGAACATAGAACAGTTTCTCACAAAGCTTCTTTCCAGTTTTGAACGGAAGATATTTCCTTTTTCTCCATAGCCCTCTATGGGCTTCCAAATATCCCTTTGCCAATTCCACAAGAACAGCCTTAGCGAAAGGCTTCTTGAATTTAAAGATGTAACTCTGTGAGATGAATTAACAGAACACAGAGCAGTTTCTCAGAAAGCTTCTTTCCAGTTTTGAACGGAAGATATTTCCTTTTTCACCATAGCCCTCTATGGGCTTCCAAATATCCCTTTGCCAATTCCACAACAACAGCCTTAGCGAAAGGCTTCTTGAAGGAAGAGATGTAACTCTGCTAGATGAATTAACAGAACACAGAGCAGTTTCTCAGAAAGCTTCTTTCAACTTTTGAACGGAAGATATTTCCTTTTTCACCATAGCCCTCCATGGGCTACCAAATATCCCTTTGCCAATTCCACAAGAAGAGCCTTAGCGAAAGGCTTCTTGAAGGGAAAGATGTAACTCTGTGAGATGAATTAACAGAACACAGAGCAGTTTCTCAGAAAGCTTCTTTCCAGTTTTGAACGGAAGATATTTCCTTTTTCACCATAGCCCTCTATAGGCTTCCAAATATCCCTTTGCCAATTCCACAAGAACAGACTTAGCGAAAGGCTTCTTGAAGTTACAGATGTAACTCTGTGAGATGAATTAACAGAACACAGAGCAGTTTCTCAGAAAGCTTCTTTCCAGTTTTGAACGGAAGATATTTCCTTTTTCACCATAGACCTCTATGGGCTTCCAAATATCCCTTTGCCAATTCCACAAGAACAGCCTTACCGAAAGGCTTCTTGAAGTTAAAGAGGTAACTCTGTGAGATGAATTAACAGAACACAGAGCAGTTTCTCAGAAAGCTTCTTTCCAGTTTTCAACGGAAGACATTTCCTTTTTCACCATAGCCCTCTATGGGCTTCCAAATATCCCTTTGCCAATTCCACAAGAACAGCCTTAGCGAAAGGCTTCTTGAAGGGAAAGATGTAACTCTGTGAGATGAATTAACAGAACACAGAGCAGTTTCTCAGAAAGCTTCTTTCCAGTTTTGAACGGAAGATATTTCCTTTTTCACCATAGCCCTCTAAGGGCTTCCAAATATCCCTTTGCCAATTCCACAAGAACAGCCTTAGCGAAAGGCTTCTTGAAGTTAAAGAGGTAACTCTGTGAGATGAATTTACAGAACACAGAGCAGTTTCTCAGAAAGCTTCTTTCCAGTTTTGAACGGAAGATATTTCCTTTTTCACCATAGCCCTCTATGGGCTTCCAAATATCCCTTTGCCAATTCCACAAGAACAGCCTTAGCGAAAGGCTTCTTGAAGGGAAAGATGTAACTCTGTGAGATGAATTAACAGAACACAGAGCAGTTTCTCAGAAAGCTTCTTTCCAGTTTTGAACGGAAGATATTTCCTTTTTCACCATAGCCCTCTATGGGCTTCCAAATATCCCTTTGCCAATTCCACAAGAACAGTCTTAGCGAAAGGCTTCTTGAAGGTAAAGATGTAACTCTGTGAGATGAATTAACAGAACACAGAGCAGTTTCTCAGAAAGCTTCTTTCCAGTTTTGAACGGAAGAAATTTCCTTTTTCACCATAGCCCTCTATGTGCTTCCAAATATCCCTTTGCCAATTCCACAAGAACAGCCTTAGCGAAAGGCTTCTTGAAGCTAAAGATATAACTCTGTGAGATGAATTAACAGAACACAGATCAGTTTCTCAGAAAGCTTCTTTCCAGTTTTGAACGGTAGATATTTCCTTTTTCACCATAGCCCTCTATGGGCTTCCAAATATCCCTTTGCCAATTCCACAAGAACAGCCTTAGCGAAAGACTTCTTGAAGGGAAAGATGTAACTCTGTGAGATGAATTAACAGAACACAGAGCAGTTTCTCAGAAAGCTTCTTTCCAGTTTTGAACGGAAGATATTTCCTTTTTCACCATAGCCCTCTATGGGCTTCCAAATATCCCTTTGCCAATTCCACAAGAACAGCCTTAGCGAAAGGCTTCTTGAAGGAAGAGATGTAACTCTGCTAGATGAATTAACAGAACACAGAGCAGTTTCTCAGAAAGCTTCTTTCCACTTTTGAAAGGAAGATATTTCCTTTTTCACCATAGCCCTCCATGGGCTTCCAAATATCCCTTTGCCAATTCCACAAGAACAGCCTTAGCGAAAGGCTTCTTGAAGGGAAAGATGTAATTCTGTGAGATGAATTAAAAGAACACAGAGCAGTTTCTCAGAAAGCTTCTTTCCAGTTTTGAACGGATGATATTTCCTTTTTCACCATAGCCCTCTATGGGCTTCCAAATATCCCTTTGCCAATTCCACAAGAACAGGCTTAGCGAAAGGCTTCTTGAAGGGAAAGATGTAACTCTGTGAGATGAATTAACAGAACACAGAGCAGTTTCTCAGAAAGCTTCTTTCCAGTTTTGAACGGAAGATATTTCCTTTTTCACCATAGCCCTCTATGGGCTTCCAAATATCCCTTTGCCAATTCCACAAGAACAGCCTTAGCGAAAGGCTTCTTGAAGGGAAAGATGTAACTCTGTGAGATGAATTAACAGAACACAGAGCAGTTTCTCAGAAAGCTTCTTTCCAGTTTTGAACGGAAGATATTTCCTTTTTCACCATAGCCCTCTATGGGCTTCCAAATATCCCTTTGCCAATTCCACAAGAACAGTCTTAGCGAAAGGCTTCTTGAAGGTAAAGATGTAACTCTGTGAGATGAATTAACAGAACACAGAGCAGTTTCTCAGAAAGCTTCTTTCCAGTTTTGAACGGAAGAAATTTCCTTTTTCACCATAGCCCTCTATGTGCTTCCAAATATCCCTTTGCCAATTCCACAAGAACAGCCTTAGCGAAAGGCTTCTTGAAGGGAAAGATATAACTCTGTGAGATGAATTAACAGAACACAGAGCAGTTTCTCAGAAAGCTTCTTTCCAGTTTTGAACGGTAGATATTTCCTTTTTCACCATAGCCCTCTATGGGCTTCCAAATATCCCTTTGCCAATTCCACAAGAACAGCCTTAGCGAAAGACTTCTTGAAGGGAAAGATGTAACTCTGTGAGATGAATTAACAGAACACAGAGCAGTTTCTCAGAAAGCTTCTTTCCAGTTTTGAACGGAAGATATTTCCTTTTTCACCATAGCCCTCTATGGGCTTCCAAATATCCCTTTGCCAATTCCACAAGAACCGCCTTAGCGAAAGGCTTCTTGAAGGAAGAGATGTAACTCTGCTAGATGAATTAACAGAACACAGAGCAGTTTCTCAGAAAGCTTCTTTCCACTTTTGAAAGGAAGATATTTCCTTTTTCACCATAGCCCTCCATGGGCTTCCAAATATCCCTTTGCCAATTCCACAAGAACAGCGTTAGCGAAAGGCTTCTTGAAGGGAAAGATGTAATTCTGTGAGATGAATTAAAAGAACACAGAGCAGTTTCTCAGAAAGCTTCTTTCCAGTTTTGAACGGATGATATTTCCTTTTTCACCATAGCCCTCTATGGGCTTCCAAATATCCCTTTGCCAATTCCACAAGAACAGGCTTAGCGAAAGGCTTCTTGAAGGGAAAGATGTAACTCTGTGAGATGAATTAACAGAACACAGAGCAGTTTCTCAGAAAGCTTCTTTCCAGTTTTGAACGGAAGATATTTCCTTTTTCACCATAGCCCTCTATGGGCTTCCAAATATCCCTTTGCCAATTCCACAAGAACAGCCTTAGCGAAAGGCTTCTTGAAGGGAAAGATGTAACTCTGTGAGATGAATTAACAGAACACACAGCAGTTTCTCAGAAAGCTTCTTTCCAGTTTTGAACGGAAGATATTTCCTTTTTCACCATAGCCCTCTATGGGCTTCCAAATATCCCTTTGCCAATTCCACAAGAACAGCCTTAGCGAAAGGCTTATTGAAGTTAAAGATGTAACTCTGCTAGATGAATTAACAGAACACAGAGCAGTTTCTCAGAAAGCTTCTTTCCACTTTTGAACGGAAGATATTTCCTTTTTCACCATAGCCCTCCATGGGCTTCCAAATATCCCTTTGCCAATTCCACAAGAAGAGCCTTAGCGAAAGGCTTCTTGAAGGGAAAGATGTAATTCTGTGACATGAATTAAAAGAACACAGAGCAGTTTCTCAGAAAGCTTCTTTCCAGTTTTGAACGGATGATATTTCCTTTTTCACCATAGCCCTCTATGGGCTTCCAAATATCCCTTTGCCAATTCCACAAGAACAGGCTTAGCGAAAGGCTTCTTGAAGGGAAAGATGTAACTCTGTGAGATGAATTAACAGAACACAGAGCAGTTTCTCAGAAAGCTTCTTTCCAGTTTTGAACGAAAGATATTTCCTTTTTCACCATAGCCCTCTATGGGCTTCCAAATATCCCTTTGCCAATTCCACAAGAACAGCCTTAGCGAAAGGCTTCTTGAAGGGAAAGATGTAACTCTGTGAGATGAATTAACAGAACATAGAACAGTTTCTCACAAAGCTTCTTTCCAGTTTTGAACGGAAGATATTTCCTTTTTCTCCATAGCCCTCTATGGGCTTCCAAATATACCTTTGTCAATTCCACAAGAACAGCCTTAGCGAAAGGCTTCTTGAAGGGAAAGATGTAACTCTGTGAGATGAATTAACAGAACACAGAGCAGTTTCTCAGAAAGCTTCTTTCCAGTTTTGAACGGAAGATATTTCCTTTTTCACCATAGCCCTCTATAGGCTTCCAAATATCCCTTTGCCAATTCCACAAGAACAGCCTTAGCGAAAGGCTTCTTGAAGTTAAAGAGGTAACTCCGTGAGATGAATTAACAGAACACAGAGCAGTTTCTCAGAAAGCTTCTTTCCAGTTTTGAACGGAAGACATTTCCTTTTTCACCATAGCCCTCTATGGGCTTCCAAATATCCCTTTGCCAATTCCACAAGAACAGCCTTAGCGAAAGGCTTCTTGAAGGGAAAGATGTAACTCTGTGAGATGAATTAACAGAACACAGAGCAGTTTCTCAGAAAGCTTCTTTCCAGTTTTGAACGGAAGATATTTCCTTTTTCACCATAGCCCTCTAAGGGCTTCCAAATATCCCTTTGCCAATTCCACAAGAACAGCCTTAGCGAAAGGCTTCTTGAAGTTAAAGATGTAACTCTGTGAGATGAATTTACAGAACACAGAGCAGTTTCTCAGAAAGCTTCTTTCCAGTTTTGAACGGAAGATATTTCCTTTTTCACCATAGCCCTCTATGGGCTTCCAAATATCCCTTTGCCAATTCCACAAGAACAGCCTTAGCGAAAGGCTTCTTGAAGTTAAAGAGGTAACTCAGTGAGAAGAATTAACAGAACACAGAGCAGTTTCTCAGAAAGCTTCTTTCCAGTTTTGAACGGAAGACATTTTCTTTTTCACCATAGCCCTCTATGGGCTTCCAAATATCCCTTTGCCAATTCCACAAGAACAGCCTTAGCGAAAGGCTTCTTGAAGGGAAAGATGTAACTCTGTGAGACGAATTAACAGAACACAGAGCAGTTTCTCAGAAAGCTTCTTTCCAGTTTTGAACGGAAGATATTTCCTTTTTCACCATAGCCCTCTAAGGGCTTCCAAATATCCCTTTGCCAATTCCACAAGAACAGCCTTAGCGAAAGGCTTCTTGAAGTTAAAGATGTAATTCTGTGAGATGAATTTACAGAACACAGAGCAGTTTCTCAGAAAGCTTCTTTCCAGTTTTGAACGGAAGATATTTCCTTTTTCACCATAGCCCTCTATGGGCTTCCAAATATCCCTTTGCCAATTCCACAAGAACAGCCTTAGCGAAAGGCTTCTTGAAGGGAAAGATGTAACTCTGTGAGATGAATTAACAGAACACAGAGCAGTTTCTCAGAAAGCTTCTTTCCAGTTTTGAACGGAAGATATTTCCTTTTTCACCATAGCCCTCTATGGGCTTCCAAATATCCCTTTGCCAATTCCACAAGAACAGTCTTAGCGAAAGGCTTCTTGAAGGTAAAGATGTAACTCTGTGAGATGAATTAACAGAACACAGAGCAGTTTCTCAGAAAGCTTCTTTCCAGTTTTGAACGGAAGATATTTCCTTTTTCACCATAGCCCTCCATGGGCTTCCAAATATCCCTTTGCCAATTCCACAAGAAGAGCCTTAGCGAAAGGCTTCTTGAAGGGAAAGATGTAACTCTGTGAGATGAATTAACAGAACACAGAGCAGTTTCTCAGAAAGCTTCTTTCCAGTTTTGAACGGAAGATATTTCCTTTTTCACCGTAGCCCTCTATGGGCTTCCAAATATCCCTTTGCCAATTCCACAAGAACAGCCTTAGCGAAAGGCTTCTTGAAGTTAAAGATGTAACTCTGTGAGATGAATAAACAGAACACAGAGCAGTTTCTCAGAAAGCTTCTTTCCAGTTTTGAACGGAAGACATTTCCTTTTTCACCATAGCCCTCTATGGGCTTCCAAATATCCCTTTGCCAATTCCACAAGAACAGCCTTAGCGAAAGGCTTCCTGAAGGAAAAGATGTAACTCTGTGAGATGAATTAACAGAACACAGAGCAGTTTCTCGGAAAGCTTCTTTCCAGTTTTGAACGGAAGATATTTCCTTTTTCACCATAGCCCTCTATGGGCTTCCAAATATCCCTTTGCCAATTCCACAAGAACAGCCTTAGCGAAAGGCTTCTTGAAGGGAAAGATGTAACTCTGTGAGATGAATTAACAGAACACAGAGCAGTTTCTCAGAAAGCTTCTTTCCAGTTTTGAACGGAAGATATTTCCTTTTTCACCATAGCCCTCTATGGGCTTCCAAATATCCCTTTGCCAATTCCACAAGAACAGACTTAGCGAAAGGCTTCTTGAAGTTAAAGATGTAACTCTGTGAGATGAATTAACAGAACACAGAGCAGTTTCTCCGAAAGCTTCTTTCCAGTTTTGAACGGAAGATATTTCCTTTTTCACCATAGCCCTCTAAGGGCTTCCAAATATCCCTTTGCCAATTCCACAAGAACAGCCTTAGCGAAAGGCTTCTTGAAGTTAAAGAGGTAACTCTGTGAGATGAATTAACAGAACACAGAGCAGTTTCTCAGAAAGCTTCTTTCCAGTTTTGAACGGAAGATATTTCCTTTTTCACCATAGCCCTCTATGGGCTTCCAAATATCCCTTTGCCAATTCCACAAGAACAGCCTTAGCGAAAGGCTTCTTGAAGGGAAAGATGTAACTCTGTGAGATGAATTAACAGTACATAGAACAGTTTCTCAGAAAGCTTCTTTCCAGTTTTGAACGGAAGATATTTCCTTTTTCACCATAGCCCTCTATGGGCTTCCAAATATCCCTTTGCCAATTCCACAAGAACAGCCTTAGCGAAAGGCTTCCTTAAGGGAAAGATGTAACTCTGTGAGATGAATTAACAGAACACTGAGCAGTTTCTCAGAAAGCTTCTTTCCAGTTTTGAACGGAAGATATTTCCTTTTTAACCATAGCCCTCTATGGGCTTCCAAATATCCCTTTGCCAATTCCACAAGAACAGCCTTAGCGAAAGGCTTCTTGAAGGGAAAGATGTAAGTCTGTGAGATGAATTAACAGAACATAGAACAGTTTCTCAGAAACCTTCTTTCCAGTTTTGAACGGAAGATATTTCCTTTTTCACCATAGCCCTCTATGGGCTTCCAAATATCCCTTTGCCAATTCCACAAGAACAACCTTAGCGAAAGGCTTCTTCAAGGGAAAGATGTAACTCTGTGAGATGAATTAACAGAACACAGAGCAGTTTCTCAGAAAGCTTCTTTCCAGTTTTGAACGGAAGATATTTCCTTTTTCACCATAGCCCTCTATGGGCTTCCAAATATCCCTTTGCCAATTCCATAAGAACAGCCTTAGCGAAAGGCTTCTTGAAGGGAAAGATGTAACTCTGTGAGATGAATTAACAGAATACAGAGCAGTTTCTCTGAAAGCTTCTTTCCAGTTTTGAACGGAAGATATTTCCTTTTTCACCGTAGCCCTCTATGGGCTTCCAAATATCCCTTTGCCAATTCCAAAAGAACAGCCTTAGCGAAAGTTTTCTTGAAGGGAAAGATGTAACTCTGTGAGATGAATTAACAGAACATAGAACAGTTTCTCAGAAAGCTTCTTTCCAGTTTTGAACGGAAGATATTTCCTTTTTCGCCATAGCCCTCTATGGGCTTCCAAATATCCCTTTGCCTATTCCACAAGAACAGCCTTAGCGAAAGGCTTCTTGAAGTTGAAGATGTAACTCTGTGAGATGAATTAACAGAACACAGAGCAGTTTCTCAGAAAGCTTCTTTCCAGTTTTGAACGGAAGATATTTCCTTTTTCACCATAGCCCTCTATGGGCTTCCAAATATCCCTTTGCCAATTCCACAAGAACAGCCTTAGCGAAAGGCTTCCTGAAGGGAAAGATGTAACTCTGTGAGATGAATTAACAGAACACAGAGCAGTTTCTCAGAAAGCTTCTTTCCAGTTTTGAACGGAAGATATTTCCTTTTTCACCATAGCCCTCTATGGGCTTCCAAATATCCCTTTGCCAATTCCACAAGAACAGCCTTAGCGAAAGGCTTCTTGAAGGGAAAGATGTAACTCTGTGAGATGAATTAACAGAACACAGAGCAGTTTCTCAGAAAGATTCTTTCCAGTTTTGAACGGAAGTTATTTCCTTTTTCACCATAGCCCTCTATGGGCTTCCAAATATCCCTTTGCCAATTCCACAAGAACATCCTTAGCGAAAGGCTTCCTGAAGGGAAAGATGTAACTCTGTGAGATGAATTAACAGAACACAGAGCAGTTTCTCTGAAAGCTTCTTTCCAGTTTTGAACGGAAGATATTTCCTTTTTCACCGTAGCCCTCTATGGGCTTCCAAATATCCCTTTGCCAATTCCACAAGAACAGCCTTAGCGAAAGGCTTCTTGAAGTTAAAGATGTAACCCTGTGAGATGAATTAACAGAACACAGAGCAGTTTCTCAGAAAGCTTCTTTCCAGTTTTGAACGGAAGATATTTCCTTTTTCACCATAGCCCTCTATGGGCTTCCAAATATCCCTTTGCCAATTCCACAAGAACAGCCTTAGCGAAAGGCTTCTTGAAGGGAAAGATGTAACTCTGTGAGATGAATTAACAGAACATAGAACAGTTTCTCAGAAAGCTTCTTTCCAGTTTTGAACGGAAGATATTTCCTTTTTCGCCATAGCCCTCTATTGGCTTCCAAATATCCCTTTGCCAATTCCACAAGAACAGCCTTAGCGAAAGGCTTCTTGAAGTTAATGATGTAACTCTGTGAGATGAATTAACAGAACACAGAGCAGTTTCTCAGAAAGCTTCTTTCCAGTTTTGAACGGAAGATATTTCCTTTTTCGCCATAGCCCTCTATGGGCTTCCAAATATCCCTTTGCCAATTCCACAAGAACAGCGTTAGCGAAAGGCTTTTTGAAGTTAAAGATGTAACTCTGTGAGATGAATTAACAGAACACAGAGCAGTTTCTCAGAAAGCTTCTTTCCAGTTTTGAACGGAAGATATTTCCTTTTTCACCATAGCCCTCTATGGGCTTCCAAATATCCCTTTGCCAATTCCACAAGAACAGCCTTAGCGAAAGGCTTCCTGAAGGGAAAGATGTAACTCTGTGAGATGAATTAACAGAACACAGAGCAGTTTCTCAGAAAGCTTCTTTCCAGTTTTGAACGGAAGATATTTCCTTTTTCACCATAGCCCTCTATGGGCTTCCAAATATCCCTTTGCCAATTCCACAAGAACAGCCTTAGCGAAAGGCTTCTTGAAGGGAAAGATGTAACTCTGTGAGATGAATTAACAGAACACAGAGCAGTTTCTCAGAAAGCTTCTTTCCAGTTTTGAACGGAAGATATTTCCTTTTTCACCATAGCCCTCTATTGGCTTCCAAATATCCCTTTGCCAATTCCACAAGAACAACCTTAGCGCAAGGCTTCTTGAAGGGAAAGATGTAACTCTGTGAGATGAATTAACAGAACACAGAGCAGTTTCTCAGAAAGCTTCTTTCCAGTTTTGAACGGAAGATATTTCCTTTTTCACCATAGCCCTCTATGGGCTTCCAAATATCCCTTTGCCAATTCCACAAGAACAGCCTTAGCGAAAGGCTTCTTGAAGGGAAAGATGTAACTCTGTGAGATGAATTAACAGAACACAGAGCAGTTTCTCAGAAAGCTTCTTTCCAGTTTTGAACGGAAGATATTTCCTTTTTCACCATAGCCCTCTATGGGCTTCCAAATATCCCTTTGCCAATTCCAAAAGAACAGCCTTAGCGAAAGTTCTCTTGAAGGGAAAGATGTAACTCTGTGAGATGAATTAACAAAACATAGAACAGTTTCTCAGAAAGCTTCTTTCCAGTTTTGAACGGAAGATATTTCCTTTTTCACCATAGCCCTCTATGGGCTTCCAAATATCCCTTTGCCAATTCCACAAGAACAGACTTAGCGAAAGGCTTCTTGAAGTTGAAGATGTAACTCTGTGAGATGAATTAACAGAACACAGAGCAGTTTCTCAGAAAGCTTCTTTCCAGTTTTGAACGGAAGATATTTCCTTTTTCACCATAGCCCTCTATGGGCTTCCAAATATCCCTTTGCCAATTCCACAAGAACAGCCTTAGCGAAAGGCTTCTTGAAGGGAAAGATGTAACTCTGTGAGATGAATTAACAGAACACAGAGCAGTTTCTCAGAAAGCTTCTTTCCAGTTTTGAACGGAAGATATTTCCTTTTTCACCATAGCCCTCTATGGGCTTCCAAATATCCCTTTGCCAATTCCACAAGAACAGCCTTAGCGAAAGGCTTCTTGAAGTTAAAGATGTAACTCTGCTAGATGAATTAACAGAACACAGAGCAGTTTCTCAGAAAGCTTCTTTCCACTTTTGAACGGAAGATATTTCCTTTTTCACCATAGCCCTCCATGGGCTTCCAAATATCCCTTTGCCAATTCCACAAGAAGAGCCTTAGCGAAAGGCTTCTTGAAGGGAAAGATGTAATTCTGTGAGATGAATTAAAAGAACACAGAGCAGTTTCTCAGAAAGCTTCTTTCCAGTTTTGAACGGATGATATTTCCTTTTTCACCATAGCCCTCTATGGGCTTCCAAATATCCCTTTGCCAATTCCACAAGAACAGGCTTAGCGAAAGGCTTCTTGAAGGGAAAGATGTAACTCCGTGAGATGAATTAACAGAACACAGAGCAGTTTCTCAGAAAGCTTCTTTCCAGTTTTGAACGAAAGATATTTCCTTTTTCACCGTAGCCCTCTATGGGCTTCCAAATATCCCTTTGCCAATTCCACAAGAACAGCGTTAGCGAAAGGCTTCTTGAAGGGAAAGATGTAACTCTGTGAGATGAATTAACAGAACATAGAACAGTTTCTCAGAAAGCTTCTTTCCAGTTTTGAACGGAAGATATTTCCTTTTTCTTCATAGCCCTCTATGGGCTTCCAAATATCCCTTTGCCAATTCCACAAGAACAGCCTTAGCGAAAGGCTTCTTGAATTTAAAGATGTAACTCTGTGAGATGAATTAACAGAACACAGAGCAGTTTCTCAGAAAGCTTCTTTCCAGTTTTGAACGGAAGATATTTCCTTTTTCACCATAGCCCTCTATGGGCTTCCAAATATCCCTTTGCCAATTCCACAACAACAGCCTTAGCGAAAGGCTTCTTGAAGGAAGAGATGTAACTCTGCTAGATGAATTAACAGAACACAGAGCAGTTTCTCAGAAAGCTTCTTTCAACTTTTGAACGGAAGATATTTCCTTTTTCACCATAGCCCTCCATGGGCTACCAAATATCCCTTTGCCAATTCCACAAGAAGAGCCTTAGCGAAAGGCTTCTTGAAGGGAAAGATGAAACTCTGTGAGATGAATTAAAAGAACACAGAGCAGTTTCTCAGAAAGCTTCTTTCCAGTTTTGAACGGAAGATATTTCCTTTTTCACCATAGCCCTCTCCGGGCTTCCAAATATCCCTTTGCCAATTCCACAAGAACAGGCTTAGCGAAAGGCTTCTTGAAGTTAAAGATGTAACTCTGTGAGATGAATTAACAGAACACAGAGCAGTTTCTCAGAAAGCTTCTTTCCACTTTTGAACGGAAGATATTTCCTTTTTCACCATAGCCCTCCATGGGCTTCCAAATATCCCTTTGCCAATTCAACAAGAAGAGCCTTAGCGAAAGGCTTCTTGAAGGGAAAGATGTAATTCTGTGAGATGAATTAAAAGAACACAGAGCAGTTTCTCAGAAAGCTTCTTTCCAGTTTTGAACGGATGATATTTCCTTTTTCACCATAGCCCTCTAGGGGCTTCGAAATATCCCTTTGCCAATTCCACAACAACAGGCTTAGCGAAAGGCTTCTTGAAGGGAAAGATGTAACTCTGTGATATGAATTAACAGAACACAGAGCAGTTTCTCAGAAAGCTTCTTTCCAGTTTTGAACGGAAGATATTTCCTTTTTCACCATAGCCTTCTATGGGCTTCCAAATATCCCTTTGCCAATTCCACAACAACAGCCTTAGCGAAAGGCTTCTTGAAGGAAGAGATGTAACTCTGCTAGATGAATTAACAGAACACAGAGCAGTTTCTCAGAAAGCTTCTTTCAACTTTTGAAGGGAAGATATTTCCTTTTTCACCATAGCCCTCCATGGGCTACCAAATATCCCTTTGCCAATTCCACAAGAAGAGGCTTAGCGAAAGGCTTCTTGAAGGGAAAGATGTAACTCTGTGAGATGAATTAACAGAACACAGAGCAGTTTCTCAGAAAGCTTCTTTCCAGTTTTGAACGGAAGATATTTCCTTTTTCACCATAGCCCTCTATAGGCTTCCAAATATCCCTTTGCCAATTCCACAGGAACAGACTTAGCGAAAGGCTTCTTGAAGTTAAAGATGTAACTCTGTGAGATGAATTAACAGAACACAGAGCAGTTTCTCCGAAAGCTTCTTTCCAGTTTTGAACGGAAGATATTTCCTTTTTCACCATAGCCCTCTATGGGCTTCCAAATATCCCTTTGCCAATTCCACAAGAACAGCCTTAGCGAAAGGCTTCTTGAAGGGAAAGATGTAACTCTGTGAGATGAATTAACAGAACACAGAGCAGTTTCTCAGAAAGCTTCTTTCCAGTTTTGAACGGAAGATATTTCCTTTTTAACCATAGCCCTCTATGGGCTTCCAAATATCCCTTTGCCAATTCCACAAGAACATCCTTAGCGAAAGGCTTCTTGAAGGGAAAGATGTAAGTCTGTGAGATGAATTAACAGAACATAGAACAGTTTCTCAGAAAGCTTCTTTCCAGTTTTGAACGGAAGATATTTCCTTTTTCACCATAGCCCTCTATGGGCTTCCAAATATCCCTTTGCCAATTCCACAAGAACAACCTTAGCGAAAGGCTTCTTCAAGGGAAAGATGTAACTCTGTGAGATGAATTAACAGAACACAGAGCAGTTTCTCAGAAAGATTCTTTCCAGTTTTGAACGGAAGTTATTTCCTTTTTCACCATAGCCCTCTATGGGCTTCCAAATATCCCTTTGCCAATTCCACAAGAACAGCCTTAGCGAAAGGCTTCCTGAAGGGAAAGATGTAACTCTGTGAGATGAATTAACAGAACACAGAGCAGTTTCTCAGAAAGCTTCTTTCCAGTTTTGAACGGAAGATATTTCCTTTTTCACCGTAGCCCTCTATGGGCTTCCAAATATCCCTTTGCCAATTCCACAAGAACAGCCTTAGCGAAAGGCTTCTTGAAGTTAAAGATGTAACCCTGTGAGATGAATTAACAGAACACAGAGCAGTTTCTCAGAAAGCTTCTTTTCAGTTTTGAACGGAAGATATTTCCTTTTTCACCATAGCCCTCTATGGGCTTCCAAATATCCCTTTGCCAATTCCACAAAAACAGCCTTAGCGAAAGGCTTCTTGAAGGGAAAGATGTAACTCTGTGAGATGAATTAACAGAACATAGAACAGTTTCTCAGAAAGCTTCTTTCCAGTTTTGAACGGAAGATATTTCCTTTTTCGCCATAGCCCTCTATTGGCTTCCAAATATCCCTTTGCCAATTCCACAAGAACAGCCTTAGCGAAAGGCTTCTTGAAGTTAAAGATGTAACTCTGTGAGATGAATTAACAGAACACAGAGCAGTTTCTCAGAAAGCTTCTTTCCAGTTTTGAACGGAAGATATTTCCTTTTTCGCCATAGCCCTCTATGGGCTTCCAAATATCCCTTTGCCAATTCCACAAGAACAGCCTTAGCGAAAGGCTTCTTGAAGTTAAAGATGTAACTCTGTGAGATGAATTAACAGAACACAGAGCAGTTTCTCAGAAAGCTTCTTTCCACTTTTGAACGGAAGATATTTCCTTTTTCACCATAGCCCTCCATGGGCTTCCAAATATCCCTTTGCCAATTCCACAAGAAGAGCCTTAGCGAAAGGCTTCTTGAAGGGAAAGATGTAATTCTGTGAGATGAATTAAAAGAACACAGAGCAGTTTCTCAGAAAGCTTCTTTCCAGTTTTGAACGAAAGATATTTCCTTTTTCACCGTAGCCCTCTATGGGCTCCCAAATATCCCTTTGCCAATTCCACAAGAACAGCCTTAGCGAAAGGCTTCTTGAAGGGAAAGATGTAACTCTGTGAGATGAATTAACAGAACATAGAACAGTTTCTCAGAAAGCTTCTTTCCAGTTTTGAACGGAAGATATTTCCTTTTTCTCCATAGCCCTCTATGGGCTTCCAAATATCCCTTTACCAATTCCACAAGAACAGCCTTAGCGAAAGGCTTCTTGAATTTAAAGATGTAACTCTGTTAGATGAATTAACAGAACACAGAGCAGTTTCTCAGAAAGCTTCTTTCCAGTTTTGAACGGAAGATATTTCCTTTTTCACCATAGCCCTCTATAGGCTTCCAAATATCCCTTTGCCAATTCCACAGGAACAGACTTAGCGAAAGGCTTCTTGAAGTTAAAGATGTAACTCTGTGAGATGAATTAACAGAACACAGAGCAGTTTCTCCGAAAGCTTCTTTCCAGTTTTGAACGGAAGATATTTCCTTTTTCACCATAGCCCTCTAAGGGCTTCCAAATATCCCTTTGCCAATTCCACAAGAACAGCCTTAGCGAAAGGCTTCTTGAAGTTAAAGAGGTAACTCTGTGAGATGAATTAACAGAACACAGAGCAGTTTCTCAAAAAGCTTCTTTCCAGTTTTGAACGGAAGATATTTCCTTTTTCACCATAGCCCTCTATGGGCTTCCAAATATCCCTTTGCCAATTCCACAAGAACAGCCTTAGCGAAAGGCTTCTTGAAGGGAAAGATGTAACTCTGTGAGATGAATTAACAGTACATAGAACAGTTTCTCAGAAAGCTTCTTTCCAGTTTTGAACGGAAGATATTTCCTTTTTCACCATAGCCCTCTATGGGCTTCCAAATATCCCTTTGCCAATTCCACAAGAACAGCCTTAGCGAAAGGCTTCTTGAAGGGAAAGATGTAACTCTGTGAGATGAATTAACAGAACACAGAGCAGTTTCTCAGAAAGCTTCTTTCCAGTTTTGAACGGAAGATATTTCCTTTTTAACCATAGCCCTCTATGGGCTTCCAAATATCCCTTTGCCAATTCCACAAGAACAGCCTTAGCGAAAGGCTTCTTGAAGGCAAAGATGTAAGTCTGTGAGATGAATTAACAGAACATAGAACAGTTTCTCAGAAAGCTTCTTTCCAGTTTTGAACGGAAGATATTTCCTTTTTCACCATAGCCCTCTATGGGCTTCCAAATATCCCTTTGCCAATTCCACAAGAACAACCTTAGCGAAAGGCTTCTTCAAGGGAAAGATGTAACTCTGTGAGATGAATTAACAGAACACAGAGCAGTTTCTCAGAAAGATTTTTTCCAGTTTTGAACGGAAGTTATTTCCTTTTTCACCATAGCCCTCTATGGGCTTCCAAATATCCCTTTGCCAATTCCACAAGAACAGCCTTAGCGAAAGGCTTCCTGAAGGGAAAGATGTAACTCTGTGAGATGAATTAACAGAACACAGAGCAGTTTCTCAGAAAGCTTCTTTCCAGTTTTGAACGGAAGATATTTCCTTTTTCACCGTAGCCCTCTATGGGCTTCCAAATATCCCTTTGCCAATTCCACAAGAACAGCCTTAGCGAAAGGCTTCTTGAAGTTAAAGATGTAACCCTGTGAGATGAATTAACAGAACACAGAGCAGTTTCTCAGAAAGCTTCTTTTCAGTTTTGAACGGAAGATATTTCCTTTTTCACCATAGCCCTCTATGGGCTTCCAAATATCCCTTTGCCAATTCCACAAGAACAGCCTTAGCGAAAGGCTTCTTGAAGGGAAAGATGTAACTCTGTGAGATGAATTAACAGAACATAGAACAGTTTCTCAGAAAGCTTCTTTCCAGTTTTGAACGGAAGATATTTCCTTTTTCGCCATAGCCCTCTATTGGCTTCCAAATATCCCTTTGCCAATTCCACAAGAACAGCCTTAGCGAAAGGCTTCTTGAAGTTAAAGATGTAACTCTGTGAGATGAATTAACAGAACACAGAGCAGTTTCTCAGAAAGCTTCTTTCCAGTTTTGAACGGAAGATATTTCCTTTTTCGCCATAGCCCTCTATGGGCTTCCAAATATCCCTTTGCCAATTCCACAAGAACAGCCTTAGCGAAAGGCTTCTTGAAGTTAAAGATGTAACTCTGTGAGATGAATTAACAGAACACAGAGCAGTTTCTCAGAAAGCTTCTTTCCACTTTTGAACGGAAGATATTTCCTTTTTCACCATAGCCCTCCATGGGCTTCCAAATATCCCTTTGCCAATTCCACAAGAAGAGCCTTAGCGAAAGGCTTCTTGAAGGGAAAGATGTAATTCTGTGAGATGAATTAAAAGAACACAGAGCAGTTTCTCAGAAAGCTTCTTTCCAGTTTTGAACGAAAGATATTTCCTTTTTCACCGTAGCCCTCTATGGGCTCCCAAATATCCCTTTGCCAATTCCACAAGAACAGCCTTAGCGAAAGGCTTCTTGAAGGGAAAGATGTAACTCTGTGAGATGAATTAACAGAACATAGAACAGTTTCTCAGAAAGCTTCTTTCCAGTTTTGAACGGAAGATATTTCCTTTTTCTCCATAGCCCTCTATGGGCTTCCAAATATCCCTTTGCCAATTCCACAAGAACAGCCTTAGCGAAAGGCTTCTTGAATTTAAAGATGTAACTCTGTTAGATGAATTAACAGAACACAGAGCAGTTTCTCAGAAAGCTTCTTTCCAGTTTTGAACGGAAGATATTTCCTTTTTCACCATAGCCCTCTATGGGCTTCCAAATATCCCTTTGCCAATTCCACAAGAACAGCCTTAGCGAAAGGCTTCTTGAAGGAAAATATGTAACTCTGTGAGATGAATTAACAGAACACAGAGCAGTTTCTCAGAAAGCTTCTTTCCACTTTTGAACGGAAGATATTTCCTTTTTCACCATAGCCCTCTATGGGCTTCCAAATATCCCTTTGCCAATTCCACAAGAACAACCTTAGCGCAAGGCTTCTTGAAGGGAAAGATGTAACTCTGTGAGATGAATTAACAGAACACAGAGCAGTTTCTCAGAAAGCTTCTTTCCAGTTTTGAACGGAAGATATTTCCTTTTTCACCATAGCCCTCTATGGGCTTCCAAATATCCCTTTGCCAATTCCACAAGAACAGCCTTAGCGAAAGGCTTCTTGAAGGGAAAGATGTAACTCTGTGAGATGAATTAACAGAACACAGAGCAGTTTCTCAGAAAGCTTCTTTCCAGTTTTGAACGGAAGATATTTCCTTTTTCACCGTAGCCCTCTATGGGCTTCCAAATATCCCTTTGCCAATTCCAAAAGAACAGCCTTAGCGAAAGTTTTCTTGAAGGGAAAGATGTAACTCTGTGAGATGAATTAACAGAACATAGAACAGTTTCTCAGAAAGCTTCTTTCCAGTTTTGAACGGAAGATATTTCCTTTTTCGCCATAGCCCTCTATGGGCTTCCAAATATCCCTTTGCCTATTCCACAAGAACAGCCTTAGCGAAAGGCTTCTTGAAGTTGAAGATGTAACTCTGTGAGATGAATTAACAGAACACAGAGCAGTTTCTCAGAAAGCTTCTTTCCAGTTTTGAACGGAAGATATTTCCTTTTTCACCATAGCCCTCTATGGGCTTCCAAATATCCCTTTGCCAATTCCACAAGAACAGCCTTAGCGAAAGGCTTCCTGAAGGGAAAGATGTAACTCTGTGAGATGAATTAACAGAACACAGAGCAGTTTCTCAGAAAGCTTCTTTCCAGTTTTGAACGGAAGATATTTCCTTTTTCACCATAGCCCTCTATGGTCTTCCAAATATCCCTTTGCCAATTCCACAAGAACAGCCTTAGCGAAAGGCTTCTTGAAGGGAAACATGTAACTCTGTGAGATGAATTAACAGAACACAGAGCAGTTTCTCAGAAAGATTCTTTCCAGTTTTGAACGGAAGTTATTTCCTTTTTCACCATAGCCCTCTATGGGCTTCCAAATATCCCTTTGCCAATTCCACAAGAACATCCTTAGCGAAAGGCTTCCTGAAGGGAAAGATGTAACTCTGTGAGATGAATTAACAGAACACAGAGCAGTTTCTCTGAAAGCTTCTTTCCAGTTTTGAACGGAAGATATTTCCTTTTTCACCGTAGCCCTCTATGGGCTTCCAAATATCCCTTTGCCAATTCCACAAGAACAGCCTTAGCGAAAGGCTTCTTGAAGTTAAAGATGTAACCCTGTGAGATGAATTAACAGAACACAGAGCAGTTTCTCAGAAAGCTTCTTTCCAGTTTTGAACGGAAGATATTTCCTTTTTCACCATAGCCCTCTATGGGCTTTCAAATATCCCTTTGCCAATTCCACAAGAACAGCCTTAGCGAAAGGCTTCTTGAAGGGAAAGATGTAACTCTGTGAGATGAATTAACAGAACATAGAACAGTTTCTCAGAAAGCTTCTTTCCAGTTTTGAACGGAAGATATTTCCTTTTTCGCCATAGCCCTCTATTGGCTTCCAAATATCCCTTTGCCAATTCCACAAGAACAGCCTTAGCGAAAGGCTTCTTGAAGTTAAAGATGTAACTCTGTGAGATGAATTAACAGAACACAGAGCAGTTTCTCAGAAAGCTTCTTTCCAGTTTTGAACGGAAGATATTTCCTTTTTCGCCATAGCCCTCTATGGGCTTCCAAATATCCCTTTGCCAATTCCACAAGAACAGCGTTAGCGAAAGGCTTCTTGAAGTTAAAGATGTAACTCTGTGAGATGAATTAACAGAACACAGAGCAGTTTCTCAGAAAGCTTCTTTCCAGTTTTGAACGGAAGATATTTCCTTTTTCACCATAGCCCTCTATGGGCTTCCAAATATCCCTTTGCCAATTCCACAAGAACAGCCTTAGCGAAAGGCTTCCTGAAGGGAAAGATGTAACTCTGTGAGATGAATTAACAGAACACAGAGCAGTTTCTCAGAAAGCTTCTTTCCAGTTTTGAACGGAAGATATTTCCTTTTTCACCATAGCCCTCTATGGGCTTCCAAATATCCCTTTGCCAATTCCACAAGAACAGCCTTAGCGAAAGGCTTCTTGAAGGGAAAGATGTAACTCTGTGAGATGAATTAACAGAACACAGAGCAGTTTCTCAGAAAGCTTCTTTCCAGTTTTGAACGGAAGATATTTCCTTTTTCACCATAGCCCTCTATGGGCTTCCAAATATCCCTTTGCCAATTCCACAAGAACAGCCTTAGCGAAAGGCTTCTTGAAGTTAAAGATGTAACTCTGCTAGATGAATTAACAGAACACAGAGCAGTTTCTCAGAAAGCTTCTTTCCACTTTTGAACGGAAGATATTTCCTTTTTCACCATAGCCCTCCATGGGCTTCCAAATATCCCTTTGCCAATTCCCCAAGAAGAGCCTTAGCGAAAGGCTTCTTGAAGGAAGAGATGTAACTCTGCTAGATGAATTAACAGAACACAGAGCAGTTTCTCAGAAAGCTTCTTTCAACTTTTGAACGGAAGATATTTCCTTTTTCACCATAGCCCTCCATGGGCTACCAAATATCCCTTTGCCAATTCCACAAGAAGAGCCTTAGCGAAAGGCTTCTTGAAGGGAAAGATGAAACTCTGTGAGATGAATTAAAAGAACACAGAGCAGTTTCTCAGAAAGCTTCTTTCCAGTTTTGAACGGAAGATATTTCCTTTTTCACCATAGCCCTCTCCGGGCTTCCAAATATCCCTTTGCCAATTCCACAAGAACAGGCTTAGCGAAAGGCTTCTTGAAGTTAAAGATGTAACTCTGTGAGATGAATTAACAGAACACAGAGCAGTTTCTCAGAAAGCTTCTTTCCACTTTTGAACGGAAGATATTTCCTTTTTCACCATAGCCCTCCATGGGCTTCCAAATATCCCTTTGCCAATTCAACAAGAAGAGCCTTAGCGAAAGGCTTCTTGAAGGGAAAGATGTAATTCTGTGAGATGAATTAAAAGAACACAGAGCAGTTTCTCAGAAAGCTTCTTTCCAGTTTTGAACGGATGATATTTCCTTTTTCACCATAGCCCTCTAGGGGCTTCGAAATATCCCTTTGCCAATTCCACAACAACAGGCTTAGCGAAAGGCTTCTTGAAGGGAAAGATGTAACTCTGTGATATGAATTAACAGAACACAGAGCAGTTTCTCAGAAAGCTTCTTTCCAGTTTTGAACGGAAGATATTTCCTTTTTCACCATAGCCTTCTATGGGCTTCCAAATATCCCTTTGCCAATTCCACAACAACAGCCTTAGCGAAAGGCTTCTTGAAGGAAGAGATGTAACTCTGCTAGATGAATTAACAGAACACAGAGCAGTTTCTCAGAAAGCTTCTTTCAACTTTTGAAGGGAAGATATTTCCTTTTTCACCATAGCCCTCCATGGGCTACCAAATATCCCTTTGCCAATTCCACAAGAAGAGGCTTAGCGAAAGGCTTCTTGAAGGGAAAGATGTAACTCTGTGAGATGAATTAACAGAACACAGAGCAGTTTCTCAGAAAGCTTCTTTCCAGTTTTGAACGGAAGATATTTCCTTTTTCACCATAGCCCTCTATAGGCTTCCAAATATCCCTTTGCCAATTCCACAGGAACAGACTTAGCGAAAGGCTTCTTGAAGTTAAAGATGTAACTCTGTGAGATGAATTAACAGAACACAGAGCAGTTTCCCCGAAAGCTTCTTTCCAGTTTTGAACGGAAGATATTTCCTTTTTCACCATAGCCCTCTATGGGCTTCCAAATATCCCTTTGCCAATTCCACAAGAACAGCCTTAGCGAAAGGCTTCTTGAAGGGAAAGATGTAACTCTGTGAGATGAATTAACAGAACACAGAGCAGTTTCTCAGAAAGCTTCTTTCCAGTTTTGAACGGAAGATATTTCCTTTTTAACCATAGCCCTCTATGGGCTTCCAAATATCCCTTTGCCAATTCCACAAGAACAGCCTTAGCGAAAGGCTTCTTGAAGGGAAAGATGTAAGTCTGTGAGATGAATTAACAGAACATAGAACAGTTTCTCAGAAAGCTTCTTTCCAGTTTTGAACGGAAGATATTTCCTTTTTCACCATAGCCCTCTATGGGCTTCCAAATATCCCTTTGCCAATTCCACAAGAACAACCTTAGCGAAAGGCTTCTTCAAGGGAAAGATGTAACTCTGTGAGATGAATTAACAGAACACAGAGCAGTTTCTCAGAAAGATTCTTTCCAGTTTTGAACGGAAGTTATTTCCTTTTTCACCATAGCCCTCTATGGGCTTCCAAATATCCCTTTGCCAATTCCACAAGAACAGCCTTAGCGAAAGGCTTCCTGAAGGGAAAGATGTAACTCTGTGAGATGAATTAACAGAACACAGAGCAGTTTCTCAGAAAGCTTCTTTCCAGTTTTGAACGGAAGATATTTCCTTTTTCACCGTAGCCCTCTATGGGCTTCCAAATATCCCTTTGCCAATTCCACAAGAACAGCCTTAGCGAAAGGCTTCTTGAAGTTAAAGATGTAACCCTGTGAGATGAATTAACAGAACACAGAGCAGTTTCTCAGAAAGCTTCTTTTCAGTTTTGAACGGAAGATATTTCCTTTTTCACCATAGCCCTCTATGGGCTTCCAAATATCCCTTTGCCAATTCCACAAGAACAGCCTTAGCGAAAGGCTTCTTGAAGGGAAAGATGTAACTCTGTGAGATGAATTAACAGAACATAGAACAGTTTCTCAGAAAGCTTCTTTCCAGTTTTGAACGGAAGATATTTCCTTTTTCGCCATAGCCCTCTATTGGCTTCCAAATATCCCTTTGCCAATTCCACAAGAACAGCCTTAGCGAAAGGCTTCTTGAAGTTAAAGATGTAACTCTGTGAGATGAATTAACAGAACACAGAGCAGTTTCTCAGAAAGCTTCTTTCCAGTTTTGAACGGAAGATATTTCCTTTTTCGCCATAGCCCTCTATGGGCTTCCAAATATCCCTTTGCCAATTCCACAAGAACAGCCTTAGCGAAAGGCTTCTTGAAGTTAAAGATGTAACTCTGTGAGATGAATTAACAGAACACAGAGCAGTTTCTCAGAAAGCTTCTTTCCACTTTTGAACGGAAGATATTTCCTTTTTCACCATAGCCCTCCATGGGCTTCCAAATATCCCTTTGCCAATTCCACAAGAAGAGCCTTAGCGAAAGGCTTCTTGAAGGGAAAGATGTAATTCTGTGAGATGAATTAAAAGAACACAGAGCAGTTTCTCAGAAAGCTTCTTTCCAGTTTTGAACGAAAGATATTTCCTTTTTCACCGTAGCCCTCTATGGGCTCCCAAATATCCCTTTGCCAATTCCACAAGAACAGCCTTAGCGAAAGGCTTCTTGAAGGGAAAGATGTAACTCTGTGAGATGAATTAACAGAACATAGAACAGTTTCTCAGAAAGCTTCTTTCCAGTTTTGAACGGAAGATATTTCCTTTTTCTCCATAGCCCTCTATGGGCTTCCAAATATCCCTTTGCCAATTCCACAAGAACAGCCTTAGCGAAAGGCTTCTTGAATTTAAAGAT
Source organism: Chlorocebus sabaeus (assembly GCF_047675955.1). Classification (NCBI taxonomy): domain Eukaryota; kingdom Metazoa; phylum Chordata; class Mammalia; order Primates; family Cercopithecidae; genus Chlorocebus; species Chlorocebus sabaeus. The sequence continues at coordinate 778,135 of NW_027326935.1, read as the reverse complement.
GTAACTCTGTTAGATGAATTAACAGAACACAGAGCAGTTTCTCAGAAAGCTTCTTTCCAGTTTTGAACGGAAGATATTTCCTTTTTCACCATAGCCCTCTATAGGCTTCCAAATATCCCTTTGCCAATTCCACAGGAACAGACTTAGCGAAAGGCTTCTTGAAGTTAAAGATGTAACTCTGTGAGATGAATTAACAGAACACAGAGCAGTTTCTCCGAAAGCTTCTTTCCAGTTTTGAACGGAAGATATTTCCTTTTTCACCATAGCCCTCTAAGGGCTTCCAAATATCCCTTTGCCAATTCCACAAGAACAGCCTTAGCGAAAGGCTTCTTGAAGTTAAAGAGGTAACTCTGTGAGATGAATTAACAGAACACAGAGCAGTTTCTCAAAAAGCTTCTTTCCAGTTTTGAACGGAAGATATTTCCTTTTTCACCATAGCCCTCTATGGGCTTCCAAATATCCCTTTGCCAATTCCACAAGAACAGCCTTAGCGAAAGGCTTCTTGAAGGGAAAGATGTAACTCTGTGAGATGAATTAACAGTACATAGAACAGTTTCTCAGAAAGCTTCTTTCCAGTTTTGAACGGAAGATATTTCCTTTTTCACCATAGCCCTCTATGGGCTTCCAAATATCCCTTTGCCAATTCCACAAGAACAGCCTTAGCGAAAGGCTTCTTGAAGGGAAAGATGTAACTCTGTGAGATGAATTAACAGAACACAGAGCAGTTTCTCAGAAAGCTTCTTTCCAGTTTTGAACGGAAGATATTTCCTTTTTCACCATAGCCCTCTATGGGCTTCCAAATATCCCTTTGCCAATTCCACAAGAACAGCCTTAGCGAAAGGCTTCTTGAAGGGAAAGATGTAAGTCTGTGAGATGAATTAACAGAACATAGAACAGTTTCTCAGAAAGCTTCTTTCCAGTTTTGAACGGAAGATATTTCCTTTTTCACCATAGCCCTCTATGGGCTTCCAAATATCCCTTTGCCAATTCCACAAGAACAACCTTAGCGAAAGGCTTCTTCAAGGGAAAGATGTAACTCTGTGAGATGAATTAACAGAACACAGAGCAGTTTCTCAGAAAGATTTTTTCCAGTTTTGAACGGAAGTTATTTCCTTTTTCACCATAGCCCTCTATGGGCTTCCAAATATCCCTTTGCCAATTCCACAAGAACAGCCTTAGCGAAAGGCTTCCTGAAGGGAAAGATGTAACTCTGTGAGATGAATTAACAGAACACAGAGCAGTTTCTCAGAAAGCTTCTTTCCAGTTTTGAACGGAAGATATTTCCTTTTTCACCGTAGCCCTCTATGGGCTTCCAAATATCCCTTTGCCAATTCCACAAGAACAGCCTTAGCGAAAGGCTTCTTGAAGTTAAAGATGTAACCCTGTGAGATGAATTAACAGAACACAGAGCAGTTTCTCAGAAAGCTTCTTTTCAGTTTTGAACGGAAGATATTTCCTTTTTCACCATAGCCCTCTATGGGCTTCCAAATATCCCTTTGCCAATTCCACAAGAACAGCCTTAGCCAAAGGCTTCTTGAAGGGAAAGATGTAACTCTGTGAGATGAATTAACAGAACATAGAACAGTTTCTCAGAAAGCTTCTTTCCAGTTTTGAACGGAAGATATTTCCTTTTTCGCCATAGCCCTCTATTGGCTTCCAAATATCCCTTTGCCAATTCCACAAGAACAGCCTTAGCGAAAGGCTTCTTGAAGTTAAAGATGTAACTCTGTGAGATGAATTAACAGAACACAGAGCAGTTTCTCAGAAAGCTTCTTTCCAGTTTTGAACGGAAGATATTTCCTTTTTCGCCATAGCCCTCTATGGGCTTCCAAATATCCCTTTGCCAATTCCACAAGAACAGCCTTAGCGAAAGGCTTCTTGAAGTTAAAGATGTAACTCTGTGAGATGAATTAACAGAACACAGAGCAGTTTCTCAGAAAGCTTCTTTCCACTTTTGAACGGAAGATATTTCCTTTTTCACCATAGCCCTCCATGGGCTTCCAAATATCCCTTTGCCAATTCCACAAGAAGAGCCTTAGCGAAAGGCTTCTTGAAGGGAAAGATGTAATTCTGTGAGATGAATTAAAAGAACACAGAGCAGTTTCTCAGAAAGCTTCTTTCCAGTTTTGAACGAAAGATATTTCCTTTTTCACCGTAGCCCTCTATGGGCTCCCAAATATCCCTTTGCCAATTCCACAAGAACAGCCTTAGCGAAAGGCTTCTTGAAGGGAAAGATGTAACTCTGTGAGATGAATTAACAGAACATAGAACAGTTTCTCAGAAAGCTTCTTTCCAGTTTTGAACGGAAGATATTTCCTTTTTCTCCATAGCCCTCTATGGGCTTCCAAATATCCCTTTGCCAATTCCACAAGAACAGCCTTAGCGAAAGGCTTCTTGAATTTAAAGATGTAACTCTGTTAGATGAATTAACAGAACACAGAGCAGTTTCTCAGAAAGCTTCTTTCCAGTTTTGAACGGAAGATATTTCCTTTTTCACCATAGCCCTCTATGGGCTTCCAAATATCCCTTTGCCAATTCCACAAGAACAGCCTTAGCGAAAGGCTTCTTGAAGGAAAATATGTAACTCTGTGAGATGAATTAACAGAACACAGAGCAGTTTCTCAGAAAGCTTCTTTCCAGTTTTGAACGGAAGATATTTCCTTTTTCACCATAGCCCTCTATGGGCTTCCAAATATCCCTTTGCCAATTCCACAAGAACAACCTTAGCGCAAGGCTTCTTGAAGGGAAAGATGTAACTCTGTGAGATGAATTAACAGAACACAGAGCAGTTTCTCAGAAAGCTTCTTTCCAGTTTTGAACGGAAGATATTTCCTTTTTCACCATAGCCCTCTATGGGCTTCCAAATATCCCTTTGCCAATTCCACAAGAACAGCCTTAGCGAAAGGCTTCTTGAAGGGAAAGATGTAACTCTGTGAGATGAATTAACAGAACACAGAGCAGTTTCTCAGAAAGCTTCTTTCCAGTTTTGAACGGAAGATATTTCCTTTTTCACCGTAGCCCTCTATGGGCTTCCAAATATCCCTTTGCCAATTCCAAAAGAACAGCCTTAGCGAAAGTTTTCTTGAAGGGAAAGATGTAACTCTGTGAGATGAATTAACAGAACATAGAACAGTTTCTCAGAAAGCTTCTTTCCAGTTTTGAACGGAAGATATTTCCTTTTTCGCCATAGCCCTCTATGGGCTTCCAAATATCCCTTTGCCTATTCCACAAGAACAGCCTTAGCGAAAGGCTTCTTGAAGTTGAAGATGTAACTCTGTGAGATGAATTAACAGAACACAGAGCAGTTTCTCAGAAAGCTTCTTTCCAGTTTTGAACGGAAGATATTTCCTTTTTCACCATAGCCCTCTATGGGCTTCCAAATATCCCTTTGCCAATTCCACAAGAACAGCCTTAGCGAAAGGCTTCCTGAAGGGAAAGATGTAACTCTGTGAGATGAATTAACAGAACACAGAGCAGTTTCTCAGAAAGCTTCTTTCCAGTTTTGAACGGAAGATATTTCCTTTTTCACCATAGCCCTCTATGGTCTTCCAAATATCCCTTTGCCAATTCCACAAGAACAGCCTTAGCGAAAGGCTTCTTGAAGGGAAACATGTAACTCTGTGAGATGAATTAACAGAACACAGAGCAGTTTCTCAGAAAGATTCTTTCCAGTTTTGAACGGAAGTTATTTCCTTTTTCACCATAGCCCTCTATGGGCTTCCAAATATCCCTTTGCCAATTCCACAAGAACATCCTTAGCGAAAGGCTTCCTGAAGGGAAAGATGTAACTCTGTGAGATGAATTAACAGAACACAGAGCAGTTTCTCTGAAAGCTTCTTTCCAGTTTTGAACGGAAGATATTTCCTTTTTCACCGTAGCCCTCTATGGGCTTCCAAATATCCCTTTGCCAATTCCACAAGAACAGCCTTAGCGAAAGGCTTCTTGAAGTTAAAGATGTAACCCTGTGAGATGAATTAACAGAACACAGAGCAGTTTCTCAGAAAGCTTCTTTCCAGTTTTGAACGGAAGATATTTCCTTTTTCACCATAGCCCTCTATGGGCTTTCAAATATCCCTTTGCCAATTCCACAAGAACAGCCTTAGCGAAAGGCTTCTTGAAGGGAAAGATGTAACTCTGTGAGATGAATTAACAGAACATAGAACAGTTTCTCAGAAAGCTTCTTTCCAGTTTTGAACGGAAGATATTTCCTTTTTCGCCATAGCCCTCTATTGGCTTCCAAATATCCCTTTGCCAATTCCACAAGAACAGCCTTAGCGAAAGGCTTCTTGAAGTTAAAGATGTAACTCTGTGAGATGAATTAACAGAACACAGAGCAGTTTCTCAGAAAGCTTCTTTCCAGTTTTGAACGGAAGATATTTCCTTTTTCGCCATAGCCCTCTATGGGCTTCCAAATATCCCTTTGCCAATTCCACAAGAACAGCGTTAGCGAAAGGCTTCTTGAAGTTAAAGATGTAACTCTGTGAGATGAATTAACAGAACACAGAGCAGTTTCTCAGAAAGCTTCTTTCCAGTTTTGAACGGAAGATATTTCCTTTTTCACCATAGCCCTCTATGGGCTTCCAAATATCCCTTTGCCAATTCCACAAGAACAGCCTTAGCGAAAGGCTTCCTGAAGGGAAAGATGTAACTCTGTGAGATGAATTAACAGAACACAGAGCAGTTTCTCAGAAAGCTTCTTTCCAGTTTTGAACGGAAGATATTTCCTTTTTCACCATAGCCCTCTATGGGCTTCCAAATATCCCTTTGCCAATTCCACAAGAACAGCCTTAGCGAAAGGCTTCTTGAAGGGAAAGATGTAACTCTGTGAGATGAATTAACAGAACACAGAGCAGTTTCTCAGAAAGCTTCTTTCCAGTTTTGAACGGAAGATATTTCCTTTTTCACGATAGCCCTCTATGGGCTTCCAAATATCCCTTTGCCAATTCCACAAGAACAGCCTTAGCGAAAGGCTTCTTGAAGGGAAAGATGTAACTCTGTGAGATGAATTAACAGAACACAGAGCAGTTTCTCAGAAAGCTTCTTTCCAGTTTTGAACGGAAGATATTTCCTTTTTCACCATAGCCCTCTATGGGCTTCCAAATATCCCTTTGCCAATTCCACAAGAACAGCCTTAGCGAAAGGCTTCTTGAAGTTAAAGATGTAACTCTGCTATGTGAATTAACAGAACACAGAGCAGTTTCTCAGAAAGCTTCTTTCCACTTTTGAACGGAAGATATTTCCTTTTTCACCATAGCCCTCCATGGGCTTCCAAATATCCCTTTGCCAATTCCACAAGAAGAGCCTTAGCGAAAGGCTTCTTGAAGGGAAAGATGTAATTCTGTGAGATGAATTAAAAGAACACAGAGCAGTTTCTCAGAAAGCTTCTTTCCAGTTTTGAACGGATGATATTTCCTTTTTCACCATAGCCCTCTATGGGCTTCCAAATATCCCTTTGCCAATTCCACAAGAACAGGCTTAGCGAAAGGCTTCTTGAAGGGAAAGATGTAACTCCGTGAGATGAATTAACAGAACACAGAGCAGTTTCTCAGAAAGCTTCTTTCCAGTTTTGAACGAAAGATATTTCCTTTTTCACCGTAGCCCTCTATGGGCTTCCAAATATCCCTTTGCCAATTCCACAAGAACAGCGTTAGCGAAAGGCTTCTTGAAGGGAAAGATGTAACTCTGTGAGATGAATTAACAGAACATAGAACAGTTTCTCAGAAAGCTTCTTTCCAGTTTTGAACGGAAGATATTTCCTTTTTCTTCATAGCCCTCTATGGGCTTCCAAATATCCCTTTGCCAATTCCACAAGAACAGCCTTAGCGAAAGGCTTCTTGAATTTAAAGATGTAACTCTGTGAGATGAATTAACAGAACACAGAGCAGTTTCTCAGAAAGCTTCTTTCCAGTTTTGAACGGAAGATATTTCCTTTTTCACCATAGACCTCTATGGGCTTCCAAATATCCCTTTGCCAATTCCACAACAACAGCCTTAGCGAAAGGCTTCTTGAAGGAAGAGATGTAACTCTGCTAGATGAATTAACAGAACACAGAGCAGTTTCTCAGAAAGCTTCTTTCAACTTTTGAACGGAAGATATTTCCTTTTTCACCATAGCCCTCCATGGTCTACCAAATATCCCTTTGCCAATTCCACAAGAAGAGCCTTAGCGAAAGGCTTCTTGAAGGGAAAGATGAAACTCTGTGAGATGAATTAAAAGAACACAGAGCAGTTTCTCAGAAAGCTTCTTTCCAGTTTTGAACGGAAGATATTTCCTTTTTCACCATAGCCCTCTCTGGGCTTCCAAATATCCCTTTGCCAATTCCACAAGAACAGGCTTAGCGAAAGGCTTCTTGAAGTTAAAGATGTAACTCTGTGAGATGAATTAACAGAACACAGAGCAGTTTCTCAGAAAGCTTCTTTCCACTTTTGAACGGAAGATATTTCCTTTTTCACCATAGCCCTCCATGGGCTTCCAAATATCCCTTTGCCAATTCCACAAGAAGAGCCTTAGCGAAAGGCTTCTTGAAGGGAAAGATGTAATTCTGTGAGATGAATTAAAAGAACACAGAGCAGTTTCTCAAAAAGCTTCTTTCCAGTTTTGAACGGATGATATTTCCTTTTTCACCATAGCCCTCTAGGGGCTTCGAAATATCCCTTTGCCAATTCCACAACAACAGGCTTAGCGAAAGGCTTCTTGAAGGGAAAGATGTAACTCTGTGAGATGAATTAACAGAACACAGAGCAGTTTCTCAGAAAGCTTCTTTCCAGTTTTGAACGGAAGATATTTCCTTTTTCACCATAGCCTTCTATGGGCTTCCAAATATCCCTTTGCCAATTCCACAACAACAGCCTTAGCGAAAGGCTTCTTGAAGGAAGAGATGTAACTCTGCTAGATGAATTAACAGAACACAGAGCAGTTTCTCAGAAAGCTTCTTTCAACTTTTGAACGGAAGATATTTCCTTTTTCACCATAGCCCTCCATGGGCTACCAAATATCCCTTTGCCAATTCCACAAGAAGAGCCTTAGCGAAAGGCTTCTTGAAGGGAAAGATGTAACTCTGTGAGATGAATTAACAGAACACACAGCAGTTTCTCAGAAAGCTTCTTTCCAGTTTTGAACGGAAGATATTTCCATTTTCACCATAGCCCTCTATAGGCTTCCAAATATCCCTTTGCCAATTCCACAGGAACAGACTTAGCGAAAGGCTTCTTGAAGTTAAAGATGTAACTCTGTGAGATGAATTAACAGAACACAGAGCAGTTTCTCAGAAAGCTTCTTTCCAGTTTTGAACGGAAGATATTTCCTTTTTCACCATAGCCCTCTATGGGCTTCCAAATATCCCTTTGCAAATTCCACAAGAACAGCCTTAGCGAAAGGCTTCTTGAAGTTAAAGAGGTAACTCTGTGAGATGAATTAACAGAACACAGAGCAGTTTCTCAGAAAGCTTCTTTCCAGTTTTGAACGGAAGATATTTCCTTTTTCACCATAGCCCTCTATGGGCTTCCAAATATCCCTTTGCCAATTCCACAAGAACAGCCTTAGCGAAAGGCTTCTTGAAGGGAAAGATGTAACTCTGTGAGATGTATTAACAGTACATAGAACAGTTTCTCAGAAAGATTCTTTCCAGTTTTGAACGGAAGATATTTCCTTTTTCACCATAGCCCTCTTTGGGCTTCCAAATATCCCTTTGCCAATTCCACAAGAACAGCCTTAGCGAAAGGCTTCTTGAAGGGAAAGATGTAACTCTGTGAGATGAATTAACAGAACACAGAGCAGTTTCTCAGAAAGCTTCTTTCCAGTTTTGAACGGAAGATAATTCCTTTTTCACCATAGCCTTCTATGGGCTTCCAAATATCCCTTTGCCAATTCCACAACAACAGCCTTAGCGAAAGGCTTCTTGAAGGAAGAGATGTAACTCTGCTAGATGAATTAACAGAACACAGAGCAGTTTCTCAGAAAGCTTCTTTCAACTTTTGAAAGGAAGATATTTCCTTTTTCACCATAGCCCTCCATGGGCTACCAAATATCCCTTTGCCAATTCCACAAGAACAGCCTTAGCGAAAGGCTTCTTGAAGGGAAAGATGTAACTCTGTGAGATGAATTAACAGAACACAGAGCAGTTTCTCAGAAAGCTTCTTTCCAGTTTTGAACGGAAGATATTTCCTTTTTCACCATAGCCCTCTATAGGCTTCCAAATATCCCTTTGCCAATTCCACAGGAACAGACTTAGCGAAAGGCTTCTTGAAGTTAAAGATGTAACTCTGTGAGATGAATTAACAGAACACAGAGCAGTTTCTCAGAAAGCTTCTTTCCAGTTTTGAACGGAAGATATTTCCTTTTTCACCATAGCCCTCTATGGGCTTCCAAATATCCCTTTGCCAATTCCACAAGAACAGCCTTAGCGAAAGGCTTCTTGAAGTTAAAGAGGTAACTCTGTGAGATGAATTAACAGAACACAGAGCAGTTTCTCAGAAAGCTTCTTTCCAGTTTTGAACGGAAGATATTTCCTTTTTCACCATAGCCCTCTATGGGCTTCCAAATATCCCTTTGCCAATTCCACAAGAACAGCCTTAGCGAAAGGCTTCTTGAAGGGAAAGATGTAACTCTGTGAGATGTATTAACAGTACATAGAACAGTTTCTCAGAAAGGTTCTTTCCAGTTTTGAACGGAAGATATTTCCTTTTTCACCATAGCCCTCTTTGGGCTTCCAAATATCCCTTTGCCAATTCCACAAGAACAGCCTTAGCGAAAGGCTTCTTGAAGGGAAAGATGTAACTCTGTGAGATGAATTAACAGAACACAGAGCAGTTTCTCAGAAAGCTTCTTTCCAGTTTTGAACGGAAGATATTTCCTTTTTCACCATAGCCCTCTATGGGCTTCCAAATATCCCTTTGCCAATTCCACAAGAACAGCCTTAGCGAAAGGCTTCTTGAAGGGAAAGATGTAACTCTGTGAGATGAATTAACAGAACATAGAACAGTTTCTCAGAAAGCTTCTTTCCAGTTTTGAACGGAAGATATTTCCTTTTTCACCATAGCCCTCTATGGGCTTCCAAATATCCCTTTGCCAACTCCACAAGAACAACCTTAGCGAAAGGCTTCTTGAAGGGAAAGATGTAACTCTGTGAGATGAATTAACAGTACATAGAACAGTTTCTCAGAAAGCTTCTTTCCAGTTTTGAACGGAAGATATTTCCTTTTTCACCATAGCCCTCTATGGGCTTCCAAATATCCCTTTGCCAATTCCACAAGAACAGCCTTAGCGAAAGGCTTCTTGAAGGGAAAGATGTAACTCTGTGAGATGAATTAACAGAACATAGAACAGTTTCTCAGAAAGCTTCTTTCCAGTTTTGAACGAAAGATATTTCCTTTTTCACCATAGCCCTCTATGGGCTTCCAAATATCCCTTTGCCAATTCCACAAGAATAGCCTTAGCGAAAGGCTTCTTGAAGGGAAAGATGTAACTCTGTGAGATGAATTAACAGAACACAGAGCAGTTTCTCAGAAAGCTTCTTTCCAGTTTTGAACGGAAGATATTTCCTTTTTCACCATAGCCCTCTATGGGCTTCCAAATATCCCTTTGCCAATTCCACAAGAACAGCCTTAGCGAAAGGCTTCCTGAAGGGAAAGATGTAACTCTGTGAGATGAATTAACAGAACACAGAGCAGTTTCTCAGAAAGCTTCTTTCCAGTTTTGAACGGAAAATATTTCCTTTTTCACCATAGCCCTCTATGGGCTTCCAAATATCCCTTTGCCAATTCCACAAGAACAGCCTTAGCGAAAGGCTTCTTGAAGGGAAAGATGTAACTCTGTGAGATGAATTAACAGAACACAGAGCAGTTTCTCAGAAAGCTTCTTTCCAGTTTTGAACGGAAGATATTTCCTTTTTCACCATAGCCCTCTATGGGCTTCCAAATATCCCTTTGCCAATTCCACAAGAACAGCCTTAGCGAAAGGCTTCTTGAAGTTAAAGATGTAACTCTGCTAGATGAATTAACAGAACACAGAGCAGTTTCTCAGAAAGCTTCTTTCCACTTTTGAACGGAAGATATTTCCTTTTTCACCATAGCCCTCCATGGGCTTCCAAATATCCCTTTGCCAATTCCACAAGAAGAGCCTTAGCGAAAGGCTTCTTGAAGGGAAAGATGTAATTCTGTGAGATGAATTAAAAGAACACAGAGCAGTTTCTCAGAAAGCTTCTTTCCAGTTTTGAACGGATGATATTTCCTTTTTCACCATAGCCCTCTATGGGCTTCCAAATATCCCTTTGCCAATTCCACAAGAACAGGCTTAGCGAAAGGCTTCTTGAAGGGAAAGATGTAACTCCGTGAGATGAATTAACAGAACACAGAGCAGTTTCTCAGAAAGCTTCTTTCCAGTTTTGAACGAAAGATATTTCCTTTTTCACCGTAGCCATCTATGGGCTTCCAAATATCCCTTTGCCAATTCCACAAGAACAGCGTTAGCGAAAGGCTTCTTGAAGGGAAAGATCTAACTCTGTGAGATGAATTAACAGAACATAGAACAGTTTCTCAGAAAGCTTCTTTCCAGTTTTGAACGGAAGATATTTCCTTTTTCTTCATAGCCCTCTATGGGCTTCCAAATATCCCTTTGCCAATTCCACAAGAACAGCCTTAGCGAAAGGCTTCTTGAATTTAAAGATGTAACTCTGTGAGATGAATTAACAGAACACAGAGCAGTTTCTCAGAAAGCTTCTTTCCAGTTTTGAACGGAAGATATTTCCTTTTTCACCATAGCCCTCTATGGGCTTCCAAATATCCCTTTGCCAATTCCACAACAACAGCCTTAGCGAAAGGCTTCTTGAAGGAAGAGATGTAACTCTGCTAGATGAATTAACAGAACACAGAGCAGTTTCTCAGAAAGCTTCTTTCAACTTTTGAACGGAAGATATTTCCTTTTTCACCATAGCCCTCCATGGGCTACCAAATATCCCTTTGCCAATTCCACAAGAAGAGCCTTAGCGAAAGGCTTCTTGAAGGGAAAGATGAAACTCTGTGAGATGAATTAAAGGAACACAGAGCAGTTTCTCAGAAAGCTTCTTTCCAGTTTTGAACGGAAGATATTTCCTTTTTCACCATAGCCCTCTCTGGGCTTCCAAATATCCCTTTGCCAATTCCACAAGAACAGGCTTAGCGAAAGGCTTCTTGAAGTTAAAGATGTAACTCTGTGAGATGAATTAACAGAACACAGAGCAGTTTCTCAGAAAGCTTCTTTCCACTTTTGAACGGAAGATATTTCCTTTTTCACCATAGCCCTCCATGGGCTTCCAAATATCCCTTTGCCAATTCCACAAGAAGAGCCTTAGCGAAAGGCTTCTTGAAGGGAAAGATGTAATTCTGTGAGATGAATTAAAAGAACACAGAGCAGTTTCTCAGAAAGCTTCTTTCCAGTTTTGAACGGATGATATTTCCTTTTTCACCATAGCCCTCTAGGGGCTTCGAAATATCCCTTTGCCAATTCCACAACAACAGGCTTAGCGAAAGGCTTCTTGAAGGGAAAGATGTAACTCTGTGAGATGAATTAACAGAACACAGAGCAGTTTCTCAGAAAGCTTCTTTCCAGTTTTGAACGGAAGATATTTCCTTTTTCACCATAGCCTTCTATGGGCTTCCAAATATCCCTTTGCCAATTCCACAACAACAGCCTTAGCGAAAGGCTTCTTGAAGGAAGAGATGTAACTCTGCTAGATGAATTAACAGAACACAGAGCAGTTTCTCAGAAAGCTTCTTTCAACTTTTGAACGGAAGATATTTCCTTTTTCACCATAGCCCTCCATGGGCTACCAAATATCCCTTTGCCAATTCCACAAGAAGAGCCTTAGCGAAAGGCTTCTTGAAGGGAAAGATGTAACTCTGTGAGATGAATTAACAGAACACAGAGCAGTTTCTCAGAAAGCTTCTTTCCAGTTTTGAACGGAAGATATTTCCTTTTTCACCATAGCCCTCTATAGGCTTCCAAATATCCCTTTGCCAATTCCACAGGAACAGACTTAGCGAAAGGCTTCTTGAAGTTAAAGATGTAACTCTGTGAGATGAATTAACAGAACACAGAGCAGTTTCTCAGAAAGCTTCTTTCCAGTTTTGAACGGAAGATATTTCCTTTTTCACCATAGCCCTCTATGGGCTTCCAAATATCCCTTTGCCAATTCCACAAGAACAGCCTTAGCGAAAGGCTTCTTGAAGTTAAAGAGGTAACTCTGTGAGATGAATTAACAGAACACAGAGCAGTTTCTCAGAAAGCTTCTTTCCAGTTTTGAACGGAAGATATTTCCTTTTTCACCATAGCCCTCTATGGGCTTCCAAATATCCCTTTGCCAATTCCACAAGAACAGCCTTAGCGAAAGGCTTCTTGAAGGGAAAGATGTAACTCTGTGAGATGTATTAACAGTACATAGAACAGTTTCTCAGAAAGATTCTTTCCAGTTTTGAACGGAAGATATTTCCTTTTTCACCATAGCCCTCTTTGGGCTTCCAAATATCCCTTTGCCAATTCCACAAGAACAGCCTTAGCGAAAGGCTTCTTGAAGGGAAAGATGTAACTCTGTGGGATGAATTAACAGAACATAGAACAGTTTCTCAGAAAGCTTCTTTCCAGTTTTGAACGGAAGATATTTCCTTTTTCACCATAGCCCTCTATGGGCTTCCAAATATCCCTTTGCCAACTCCACAAGAACAACCTTAGCGAAAGGCTTCTTGAAGGGAAAGATGTAACTCTGTGAGATGAATTAACAGTACATAGAACAGTTTCTCAGAAAGCTTCTTTCCAGTTTTGAACGGAAGATATTTCCTTGTTCACCATAGCCCTCTATGGGCTTCCAAATATCCCTTTGCCAATTCCACAAGAACAGCCTTAGCGAAAGGCTTCTTGAAGGGAAAGATGTAACTCTGTGAGATGAATTAACAGAACATAGAACAGTTTCTCAGAAAGCTTCTTTCCAGTTTTGAACGGAAGATATTTCCTTTTTCACCATAGCCCTCTATGGGCTTCCAAATATCCCTTTGCCAATTCCACAAGAATAGCCTTAGCGAAAGGCTTCTTGAAGGGAAAGATGTAACTCTGTGAGATGAATTAACAGAACACAGAGCAGTTTCTCAGAAAGCTTCTTTCCAGTTTTGAACGGAAGATATTTCCTTTTTCACCATAGCCCTCTATGGGCTTCCAAATATCCCTTTGCCAATTCCACAAGAACAGCCTTAGCGAAAGGCTTCCTGAAGGGAAAGATGTAACTCTGTGAGATGAATTAACAGAACACAGAGCAGTTTCTCAGAAAGCTTCTTTCCAGTTTTGAACGGAAGATATTTCCTTTTTCACCATAGCCCTCTATGGGCTTCCAAATATCCCTTTGCCAATTCCACAAGAACAGCCTTAGCGAAAGGCTTCGTGAATTTAAAGATGTAACTCTGTGAGATGAATTAACAGAATATAGAACAGTTTCTCAGAAAGCTTCTTTCCAGTTTTGAACGGAAGATATTTCCTTTTTCACGATAGCCCTCTATGGGCTTCCAAATATCCCTTTGCCAATTCCACAAGAACAACCCTAGCGAAAGGCTTCTTGAAGGGAAAGATGTAACTCTGTGAGATGAATTAACAGAACACAGAGCAGTTTCTCAGAAAGATTCTTTCCAGTTTTGAACGGAAGACATTTCCTTTTTCACCATAGCCCTCTTTGGGCTTCCAAATATCCCTTTGCCAATTCCACAAGAACAGCCTTAGCGAAGGGCTTCCTGAAGGGAAAGATGTAACTCTGTGAGATGAATTAACAGAACACAGAGCAGTTTCTCAGAATGCTTCTTTCCAGTTTTGAACGGAAGATATTTCCTTTTTCACCATAGCCCTCTATGGGCTTCCAAATATCCCTTTGCCAATTCCACAAGAACAGCCTTAGTGAAAGGCTTCTTGAAGTTAAAGATGTAACTCTGTGAGATGAATTAACAGAACACAGAGCAGTTTCTCAGAAAGCTTCTTTCCAGTTTTGAACGGAAGATAATTCCTTTTTCACCATAGCCCTCTATGGGCTTCCAAATATCCCTTTGCCAATTCCACAAGAACAGCCTTAGCGAACGGCTTCTTGAAGGGAAAGATGTAACTCTGTGAGATGAATTAACAGAACATAGAACAGTTTCTCAGAAAGCTTCTTTCCAGTTTTGAACGGAAGATATTTCCTTTTTCACCATAGCCCTCTATGGGCTTCCAAATATCCCTTTGCCAATTCCACAAGAACAGCCTTAGCGAAAGGCTTCTTGAAGTTAAAGATGTAACCCTGTGAGATGAATTAACAGAACACAGAGCAGTTTCTCAGAAAGCTTCTTTCCAGTTTTGAACGGAAGATATTTCCTTTTTCACCATAGCCCTCTATGGGCTTCCAAATATCCCTTTGCCAATTCCACAAGAACAGCCTTAGCGAAAGGCTTCTTGAAGGGAAAGATGTAACTCTGTGAGATGAATTAACAGAACATAGAACAGTTTCTCAGAAAGCTTCTTTCCAGTTTTGAACGGAAGATATTTCCTTTTTCGCCATAGCCCTCTATTGGCTTCCAAATATCCCTTTGCCAATTCCACAAGAACAGCCTTAGCGAAAGGCTTCTTGAAGTTAATGATGTAACTCTGTGAGATGAATTAACAGAACACAGAGCAGTTTCTCAGAAAGCTTCTTTCCAGTTTTGAACGGAAGATATTTCCTTTTTCGCCATAGCCCTCTATGGGCTTCCAAATATCCCTTTGCCAATTCCACAAGAACAGCGTTAGCGAAAGGCTTTTTGAAGTTAAAGATGTAACTCTGTGAGATGAATTAACAGAACACAGAGCAGTTTCTCAGAAAGCTTCTTTCCAGTTTTGAACGGAAGATATTTCCTTTTTCACCATAGCCCTCTATGGGCTTCCAAATATCCCTTTGCCAATTCCACAAGAACAGCCTTAGCGAAAGGCTTCCTGAAGGGAAAGATGTAACTCTGTGAGATGAATTAACAGAACACAGAGCAGTTTCTCAGAAAGCTTCTTTCCAGTTTTGAACGGAAGATATTTCCTTTTTCACCATAGCCCTCTATGGGCTTCCAAATATCCCTTTGCCAATTCCACAAGAACAGCCTTAGCGAAAGGCTTCTTGAAGGGAAAGATGTAACTCTGTGAGATGAATTAACAGAACACAGAGCAGTTTCTCAGAAAGCTTCTTTCCAGTTTTGAACGGAAGATATTTCCTTTTTCACCATAGCCCTCTATTGGCTTCCAAATATCCCTTTGCCAATTCCACAAGAACAACCTTAGCGCAAGGCTTCTTGAAGGGAAAGATGTAACTCTGTGAGATGAATTAACAGAACACAGAGCAGTTTCTCAGAAAGCTTCTTTCCAGTTTTGAACGGAAGATATTTCCTTTTTCACCATAGCCCTCTATGGGCTTCCAAATATCCCTTTGCCAATTCCACAAGAACAGCCTTAGCGAAAGGCTTCTTGAAGGGAAAGATGTAACTCTGTGAGATGAATTAACAGAACACAGAGCAGTTTCTCAGAAAGCTTCTTTCCAGTTTTGAACGGAAGATATTTCCTTTTTCACCATAGCCCTCTATGGGCTTCCAAATATCCCTTTGCCAATTCCAAAAGAACAGCCTTAGCGAAAGTTCTCTTGAAGGGAAAGATGTAACTCTGTGAGATGAATTAACAAAACATAGAACAGTTTCTCAGAAAGCTTCTTTCCAGTTTTGAACGGAAGATATTTCCTTTTTCACCATAGCCCTCTATGGGCTTCCAAATATCCCTTTGCCAATTCCACAAGAACAGACTTAGCGAAAGGCTTCTTGAAGTTGAAGATGTAACTCTGTGAGATGAATTAACAGAACACAGAGCAGTTTCTCAGAAAGCTTCTTTCCAGTTTTGAACGGAAGATATTTCCTTTTTCACCATAGCCCTCTATGGGCTTCCAAATATCCCTTTGCCAATTCCACAAGAACAGCCTTAGCGAAAGGCTTCTTGAAGGGAAAGATGTAACTCTGTGAGATGAATTAACAGAACACAGAGCAGTTTCTCAGAAAGCTTCTTTCCAGTTTTGAACGGAAGATATTTCCTTTTTCACCATAGCCCTCTATGGGCTTCCAAATATCCCTTTGCCAATTCCACAAGAACAGCCTTAGCGAAAGGCTTCTTGAAGTTAAAGATGTAACTCTGCTAGATGAATTAACAGAACACAGAGCAGTTTCTCAGAAAGCTTCTTTCCACTTTTGAACGGAAGATATTTCCTTTTTCACCATAGCCCTCCATGGGCTTCCAAATATCCCTTTGCCAATTCCACAAGAAGAGCCTTAGCGAAAGGCTTCTTGAAGGGAAAGATGTAATTCTGTGAGATGAATTAAAAGAACACAGAGCAGTTTCTCAGAAAGCTTCTTTCCAGTTTTGAACGGATGATATTTCCTTTTTCACCATAGCCCTCTATGGGCTTCCAAATATCCCTTTGCCAATTCCACAAGAACAGGCTTAGCGAAAGGCTTCTTGAAGGGAAAGATGTAACTCCGTGAGATGAATTAACAGAACACAGAGCAGTTTCTCAGAAAGCTTCTTTCCAGTTTTGAACGAAAGATATTTCCTTTTTCACCGTAGCCCTCTATGGGCTTCCAAATATCCCTTTGCCAATTCCACAAGAACAGCGTTAGCGAAAGGCTTCTTGAAGGGAAAGATGTAACTCTGTGAGATGAATTAACAGAACATAGAACAGTTTCTCAGAAAGCTTCTTTCCAGTTTTGAACGGAAGATATTTCCTTTTTCTTCATAGCCCTCTATGGGCTTCCAAATATCCCTTTGCCAATTCCACAAGAACAGCCTTAGCGAAAGGCTTCTTGAATTTAAAGATGTAACTCTGTGAGATGAATTAACAGAACACAGAGCAGTTTCTCAGAAAGCTTCTTTCCAGTTTTGAACGGAAGATATTTCCTTTTTCACCATAGCCCTCTATGGGCTTCCAAATATCCCTTTGCCAATTCCACAACAACAGCCTTAGCGAAAGGCTTCTTGAAGGAAGAGATGTAACTCTGCTAGATGAATTAACAGAACACAGAGCAGTTTCTCAGAAAGCTTCTTTCAACTTTTGAACGGAAGATATTTCCTTTTTCACCATAGCCCTCCATGGGCTACCAAATATCCCTTTGCCAATTCCACAAGAAGAGCCTTAGCGAAAGGCTTCTTGAAGGGAAAGATGAAACTCTGTGAGATGAATTAAAAGAACACAGAGCAGTTTCTCAGAAAGCTTCTTTCCAGTTTTGAACGGAAGATATTTCCTTTTTCACCATAGCCCTCTCCGGGCTTCCAAATATCCCTTTGCCAATTCCACAAGAACAGGCTTAGCGAAAGGCTTCTTGAAGTTAAAGATGTAACTCTGTGAGATGAATTAACAGAACACAGAGCAGTTTCTCAGAAAGCTTCTTTCCACTTTTGAACGGAAGATATTTCCTTTTTCACCATAGCCCTCCATGGGCTTCCAAATATCCCTTTGCCAATTCAACAAGAAGAGCCTTAGCGAAAGGCTTCTTGAAGGGAAAGATGTAATTCTGTGAGATGAATTAAAAGAACACAGAGCAGTTTCTCAGAAAGCTTCTTTCCAGTTTTGAACGGATGATATTTCCTTTTTCACCATAGCCCTCTAGGGGCTTCGAAATATCCCTTTGCCAATTCCACAACAACAGGCTTAGCGAAAGGCTTCTTGAAGGGAAAGATGTAACTCTGTGATATGAATTAACAGAACACAGAGCAGTTTCTCAGAAAGCTTCTTTCCAGTTTTGAACGGAAGATATTTCCTTTTTCACCATAGCCTTCTATGGGCTTCCAAATATCCCTTTGCCAATTCCACAACAACAGCCTTAGCGAAAGGCTTCTTGAAGGAAGAGATGTAACTCTGCTAGATGAATTAACAGAACACAGAGCAGTTTCTCAGAAAGCTTCTTTCAACTTTTGAAGGGAAGATATTTCCTTTTTCACCATAGCCCTCCATGGGCTACCAAATATCCCTTTGCCAATTCCACAAGAAGAGGCTTAGCGAAAGGCTTCTTGAAGGGAAAGATGTAACTCTGTGAGATGAATTAACAGAACACAGAGCAGTTTCTCAGAAAGCTTCTTTCCAGTTTTGAACGGAAGATATTTCCTTTTTCACCATAGCCCTCTATAGGCTTCCAAATATCCCTTTGCCAATTCCACAGGAACAGACTTAGCGAAAGGCTTCTTGAAGTTAAAGATGTAACTCTGTGAGATGAATTAACAGAACACAGAGCAGTTTCTCCGAAAGCTTCTTTCCAGTTTTGAACGGAAGATATTTCCTTTTTCACCATAGCCCTCTATGGGCTTCCAAATATCCCTTTGCCAATTCCACAAGAACAGCCTTAGCGAAAGGCTTCTTGAAGGGAAAGATGTAACTCTGTGAGATGAATTAACAGAACACAGAGCAGTTTCTCAGAAAGCTTCTTTCCAGTTTTGAACGGAAGATATTTCCTTTTTAACCATAGCCCTCTATGGGCTTCCAAATATCCCTTTGCCAATTCCACAAGAACAGCCTTAGCGAAAGGCTTCTTGAAGGGAAAGATGTAAGTCTGTGAGATGAATTAACAGAACATAGAACAGTTTCTCAGAAAGCTTCTTTCCAGTTTTGAACGGAAGATATTTCCTTTTTCACCATAGCCCTCTATGGGCTTCCAAATATCCCTTTGCCAATTCCACAAGAACAACCTTAGCGAAAGGCTTCTTCAAGGGAAAGATGTAACTCTGTGAGATGAATTAACAGAACACAGAGCAGTTTCTCAGAAAGATTCTTTCCAGTTTTGAACGGAAGTTATTTCCTTTTTCACCATAGCCCTCTATGGGCTTCCAAATATCCCTTTGCCAATTCCACAAGAACAGCCTTAGCGAAAGGCTTCCTGAAGGGAAAGATGTAACTCTGTGAGATGAATTAACAGAACACAGAGCAGTTTCTCAGAAAGCTTCTTTCCAGTTTTGAACGGAAGATATTTCCTTTTTCACCGTAGCCCTCTATGGGCTTCCAAATATCCCTTTGCCAATTCCACAAGAACAGCCTTAGCGAAAGGCTTCTTGAAGTTAAAGATGTAACCCTGTGAGATGAATTAACAGAACACAGAGCAGTTTCTCAGAAAGCTTCTTTTCAGTTTTGAACGGAAGATATTTCCTTTTTCACCATAGCCCTCTATGGGCTTCCAAATATCCCTTTGCCAATTCCACAAAAACAGCCTTAGCGAAAGGCTTCTTGAAGGGAAAGATGTAACTCTGTGAGATGAATTAACAGAACATAGAACAGTTTCTCAGAAAGCTTCTTTCCAGTTTTGAACGGAAGATATTTCCTTTTTCGCCATAGCCCTCTATTGGCTTCCAAATATCCCTTTGCCAATTCCACAAGAACAGCCTTAGCGAAAGGCTTCTTGAAGTTAAAGATGTAACTCTGTGAGATGAATTAACAGAACACAGAGCAGTTTCTCAGAAAGCTTCTTTCCAGTTTTGAACGGAAGATATTTCCTTTTTCGCCATAGCCCTCTATGGGCTTCCAAATATCCCTTTGCCAATTCCACAAGAACAGCCTTAGCGAAAGGCTTCTTGAAGTTAAAGATGTAACTCTGTGAGATGAATTAACAGAACACAGAGCAGTTTCTCAGAAAGCTTCTTTCCACTTTTGAACGGAAGATATTTCCTTTTTCACCATAGCCCTCCATGGGCTTCCAAATATCCCTTTGCCAATTCCACAAGAAGAGCCTTAGCGAAAGGCTTCTTGAAGGGAAAGATGTAATTCTGTGAGATGAATTAAAAGAACACAGAGCAGTTTCTCAGAAAGCTTCTTTCCAGTTTTGAACGAAAGATATTTCCTTTTTCACCGTAGCCCTCTATGGGCTCCCAAATATCCCTTTGCCAATTCCACAAGAACAGCCTTAGCGAAAGGCTTCTTGAAGGGAAAGATGTAACTCTGTGAGATGAATTAACAGAACATAGAACAGTTTCTCAGAAAGCTTCTTTCCAGTTTTGAACGGAAGATATTTCCTTTTTCTCCATAGCCCTCTATGGGCTTCCAAATATCCCTTTACCAATTCCACAAGAACAGCCTTAGCGAAAGGCTTCTTGAATTTAAAGATGTAACTCTGTTAGATGAATTAACAGAACACAGAGCAGTTTCTCAGAAAGCTTCTTTCCAGTTTTGAACGGAAGATATTTCCTTTTTCACCATAGCCCTCTATAGGCTTCCAAATATCCCTTTGCCAATTCCACAGGAACAGACTTAGCGAAAGGCTTCTTGAAGTTAAAGATGTAACTCTGTGAGATGAATTAACAGAACACAGAGCAGTTTCTCCGAAAGCTTCTTTCCAGTTTTGAACGGAAGATATTTCCTTTTTCACCATAGCCCTCTAAGGGCTTCCAAATATCCCTTTGCCAATTCCACAAGAACAGCCTTAGCGAAAGGCTTCTTGAAGTTAAAGAGGTAACTCTGTGAGATGAATTAACAGAACACAGAGCAGTTTCTCAAAAAGCTTCTTTCCAGTTTTGAACGGAAGATATTTCCTTTTTCACCATAGCCCTCTATGGGCTTCCAAATATCCCTTTGCCAATTCCACAAGAACAGCCTTAGCGAAAGGCTTCTTGAAGGGAAAGATGTAACTCTGTGAGATGAATTAACAGTACATAGAACAGTTTCTCAGAAAGCTTCTTTCCAGTTTTGAACGGAAGATATTTCCTTTTTCACCATAGCCCTCTATGGGCTTCCAAATATCCCTTTGCCAATTCCACAAGAACAGCCTTAGCGAAAGGCTTCTTGAAGGGAAAGATGTAACTCTGTGAGATGAATTAACAGAACACAGAGCAGTTTCTCAGAAAGCTTCTTTCCAGTTTTGAACGGAAGATATTTCCTTTTTAACCATAGCCCTCTATGGGCTTCCAAATATCCCTTTGCCAATTCCACAAGAACAGCCTTAGCGAAAGGCTTCTTGAAGGCAAAGATGTAAGTCTGTGAGATGAATTAACAGAACATAGAACAGTTTCTCAGAAAGCTTCTTTCCAGTTTTGAACGGAAGATATTTCCTTTTTCACCATAGCCCTCTATGGGCTTCCAAATATCCCTTTGCCAATTCCACAAGAACAACCTTAGCGAAAGGCTTCTTCAAGGGAAAGATGTAACTCTGTGAGATGAATTAACAGAACACAGAGCAGTTTCTCAGAAAGATTTTTTCCAGTTTTGAACGGAAGTTATTTCCTTTTTCACCATAGCCCTCTATGGGCTTCCAAATATCCCTTTGCCAATTCCACAAGAACAGCCTTAGCGAAAGGCTTCCTGAAGGGAAAGATGTAACTCTGTGAGATGAATTAACAGAACACAGAGCAGTTTCTCAGAAAGCTTCTTTCCAGTTTTGAACGGAAGATATTTCCTTTTTCACCGTAGCCCTCTATGGGCTTCCAAATATCCCTTTGCCAATTCCACAAGAACAGCCTTAGCGAAAGGCTTCTTGAAGTTAAAGATGTAACCCTGTGAGATGAATTAACAGAACACAGAGCAGTTTCTCAGAAAGCTTCTTTTCAGTTTTGAACGGAAGATATTTCCTTTTTCACCATAGCCCTCTATGGGCTTCCAAATATCCCTTTGCCAATTCCACAAGAACAGCCTTAGCCAAAGGCTTCTTGAAGGGAAAGATGTAACTCTGTGAGATGAATTAACAGAACATAGAACAGTTTCTCAGAAAGCTTCTTTCCAGTTTTGAACGGAAGATATTTCCTTTTTCGCCATAGCCCTCTATTGGCTTCCAAATATCCCTTTGCCAATTCCACAAGAACAGCCTTAGCGAAAGGCTTCTTGAAGTTAAAGATGTAACTCTGTGAGATGAATTAACAGAACACAGAGCAGTTTCTCAGAAAGCTTCTTTCCAGTTTTGAACGGAAGATATTTCCTTTTTCGCCATAGCCCTCTATGGGCTTCCAAATATCCCTTTGCCAATTCCACAAGAACAGCCTTAGCGAAAGGCTTCTTGAAGTTAAAGATGTAACTCTGTGAGATGAATTAACAGAACACAGAGCAGTTTCTCAGAAAGCTTCTTTCCACTTTTGAACGGAAGATATTTCCTTTTTCACCATAGCCCTCCATGGGCTTCCAAATATCCCTTTGCCAATTCCACAAGAAGAGCCTTAGCGAAAGGCTTCTTGAAGGGAAAGATGTAATTCTGTGAGATGAATTAAAAGAACACAGAGCAGTTTCTCAGAAAGCTTCTTTCCAGTTTTGAACGAAAGATATTTCCTTTTTCACCGTAGCCCTCTATGGGCTCCCAAATATCCCTTTGCCAATTCCACAAGAACAGCCTTAGCGAAAGGCTTCTTGAAGGGAAAGATGTAACTCTGTGAGATGAATTAACAGAACATAGAACAGTTTCTCAGAAAGCTTCTTTCCAGTTTTGAACGGAAGATATTTCCTTTTTCTCCATAGCCCTCTATGGGCTTCCAAATATCCCTTTGCCAATTCCACAAGAACAGCCTTAGCGAAAGGCTTCTTGAATTTAAAGATGTAACTCTGTTAGATGAATTAACAGAACACAGAGCAGTTTCTCAGAAAGCTTCTTTCCAGTTTTGAACGGAAGATATTTCCTTTTTCACCATAGCCCTCTATGGGCTTCCAAATATCCCTTTGCCAATTCCACAAGAACAGCCTTAGCGAAAGGCTTCTTGAAGGAAAATATGTAACTCTGTGAGATGAATTAACAGAACACAGAGCAGTTTCTCAGAAAGCTTCTTTCCACTTTTGAACGGAAGATATTTCCTTTTTCACCATAGCCCTCTATGGGCTTCCAAATATCCCTTTGCCAATTCCACAAGAACAACCTTAGCGCAAGGCTTCTTGAAGGGAAAGATGTAACTCTGTGAGATGAATTAACAGAACACAGAGCAGTTTCTCAGAAAGCTTCTTTCCAGTTTTGAACGGAAGATATTTCCTTTTTCACCATAGCCCTCTATGGGCTTCCAAATATCCCTTTGCCAATTCCACAAGAACAGCCTTAGCGAAAGGCTTCTTGAAGGGAAAGATGTAACTCTGTGAGATGAATTAACAGAACACAGAGCAGTTTCTCAGAAAGCTTCTTTCCAGTTTTGAACGGAAGATATTTCCTTTTTCACCGTAGCCCTCTATGGGCTTCCAAATATCCCTTTGCCAATTCCAAAAGAACAGCCTTAGCGAAAGTTTTCTTGAAGGGAAAGATGTAACTCTGTGAGATGAATTAACAGAACATAGAACAGTTTCTCAGAAAGCTTCTTTCCAGTTTTGAACGGAAGATATTTCCTTTTTCGCCATAGCCCTCTATGGGCTTCCAAATATCCCTTTGCCTATTCCACAAGAACAGCCTTAGCGAAAGGCTTCTTGAAGTTGAAGATGTAACTCTGTGAGATGAATTAACAGAACACAGAGCAGTTTCTCAGAAAGCTTCTTTCCAGTTTTGAACGGAAGATATTTCCTTTTTCACCATAGCCCTCTATGGGCTTCCAAATATCCCTTTGCCAATTCCACAAGAACAGCCTTAGCGAAAGGCTTCCTGAAGGGAAAGATGTAACTCTGTGAGATGAATTAACAGAACACAGAGCAGTTTCTCAGAAAGCTTCTTTCCAGTTTTGAACGGAAGATATTTCCTTTTTCACCATAGCCCTCTATGGTCTTCCAAATATCCCTTTGCCAATTCCACAAGAACAGCCTTAGCGAAAGGCTTCTTGAAGGGAAACATGTAACTCTGTGAGATGAATTAACAGAACACAGAGCAGTTTCTCAGAAAGATTCTTTCCAGTTTTGAACGGAAGTTATTTCCTTTTTCACCATAGCCCTCTATGGGCTTCCAAATATCCCTTTGCCAATTCCACAAGAACATCCTTAGCGAAAGGCTTCCTGAAGGGAAAGATGTAACTCTGTGAGATGAATTAACAGAACACAGAGCAGTTTCTCTGAAAGCTTCTTTCCAGTTTTGAACGGAAGATATTTCCTTTTTCACCGTAGCCCTCTATGGGCTTCCAAATATCCCTTTGCCAATTCCACAAGAACAGCCTTAGCGAAAGGCTTCTTGAAGTTAAAGATGTAACCCTGTGAGATGAATTAACAGAACACAGAGCAGTTTCTCAGAAAGCTTCTTTCCAGTTTTGAACGGAAGATATTTCCTTTTTCACCATAGCCCTCTATGGGCTTTCAAATATCCCTTTGCCAATTCCACAAGAACAGCCTTAGCGAAAGGCTTCTTGAAGGGAAAGATGTAACTCTGTGAGATGAATTAACAGAACATAGAACAGTTTCTCAGAAAGCTTCTTTCCAGTTTTGAACGGAAGATATTTCCTTTTTCGCCATAGCCCTCTATTGGCTTCCAAATATCCCTTTGCCAATTCCACAAGAACAGCCTTAGCGAAAGGCTTCTTGAAGTTAAAGATGTAACTCTGTGAGATGAATTAACAGAACACAGAGCAGTTTCTCAGAAAGCTTCTTTCCAGTTTTGAACGGAAGATATTTCCTTTTTCGCCATAGCCCTCTATGGGCTTCCAAATATCCCTTTGCCAATTCCACAAGAACAGCGTTAGCGAAAGGCTTCTTGAAGTTAAAGATGTAACTCTGTGAGATGAATTAACAGAACACAGAGCAGTTTCTCAGAAAGCTTCTTTCCAGTTTTGAACGGAAGATATTTCCTTTTTCACCATAGCCCTCTATGGGCTTCCAAATATCCCTTTGCCAATTCCACAAGAACAGCCTTAGCGAAAGGCTTCCTGAAGGGAAAGATGTAACTCTGTGAGATGAATTAACAGAACACAGAGCAGTTTCTCAGAAAGCTTCTTTCCAGTTTTGAACGGAAGATATTTCCTTTTTCACCATAGCCCTCTATGGGCTTCCAAATATCCCTTTGCCAATTCCACAAGAACAGCCTTAGCGAAAGGCTTCTTGAAGGGAAAGATGTAACTCTGTGAGATGAATTAACAGAACACAGAGCAGTTTCTCAGAAAGCTTCTTTCCAGTTTTGAACGGAAGATATTTCCTTTTTCACCATAGCCCTCTATGGGCTTCCAAATATCCCTTTGCCAATTCCACAAGAACAGCCTTAGCGAAAGGCTTCTTGAAGTTAAAGATGTAACTCTGCTAGATGAATTAACAGAACACAGAGCAGTTTCTCAGAAAGCTTCTTTCCACTTTTGAACGGAAGATATTTCCTTTTTCACCATAGCCCTCCATGGGCTTCCAAATATCCCTTTGCCAATTCCCCAAGAAGAGCCTTAGCGAAAGGCTTCTTGAAGGAAGAGATGTAACTCTGCTAGATGAATTAACAGAACACAGAGCAGTTTCTCAGAAAGCTTCTTTCAACTTTTGAACGGAAGATATTTCCTTTTTCACCATAGCCCTCCATGGGCTACCAAATATCCCTTTGCCAATTCCACAAGAAGAGCCTTAGCGAAAGGCTTCTTGAAGGGAAAGATGAAACTCTGTGAGATGAATTAAAAGAACACAGAGCAGTTTCTCAGAAAGCTTCTTTCCAGTTTTGAACGGAAGATATTTCCTTTTTCACCATAGCCCTCTCCGGGCTTCCAAATATCCCTTTGCCAATTCCACAAGAACAGGCTTAGCGAAAGGCTTCTTGAAGTTAAAGATGTAACTCTGTGAGATGAATTAACAGAACACAGAGCAGTTTCTCAGAAAGCTTCTTTCCACTTTTGAACGGAAGATATTTCCTTTTTCACCATAGCCCTCCATGGGCTTCCAAATATCCCTTTGCCAATTCAACAAGAAGAGCCTTAGCGAAAGGCTTCTTGAAGGGAAAGATGTAATTCTGTGAGATGAATTAAAAGAACACAGAGCAGTTTCTCAGAAAGCTTCTTTCCAGTTTTGAACGGATGATATTTCCTTTTTCACCATAGCCCTCTAGGGGCTTCGAAATATCCCTTTGCCAATTCCACAACAACAGGCTTAGCGAAAGGCTTCTTGAAGGGAAAGATGTAACTCTGTGATATGAATTAACAGAACACAGAGCAGTTTCTCAGAAAGCTTCTTTCCAGTTTTGAACGGAAGATATTTCCTTTTTCACCATAGCCTTCTATGGGCTTCCAAATATCCCTTTGCCAATTCCACAACAACAGCCTTAGCGAAAGGCTTCTTGAAGGAAGAGATGTAACTCTGCTAGATGAATTAACAGAACACAGAGCAGTTTCTCAGAAAGCTTCTTTCAACTTTTGAAGGGAAGATATTTCCTTTTTCACCATAGCCCTCCATGGGCTACCAAATATCCCTTTGCCAATTCCACAAGAAGAGGCTTAGCGAAAGGCTTCTTGAAGGGAAAGATGTAACTCTGTGAGATGAATTAACAGAACACAGAGCAGTTTCTCAGAAAGCTTCTTTCCAGTTTTGAACGGAAGATATTTCCTTTTTCACCATAGCCCTCTATAGGCTTCCAAATATCCCTTTGCCAATTCCACAGGAACAGACTTAGCGAAAGGCTTCTTGAAGTTAAAGATGTAACTCTGTGAGATGAATTAACAGAACACAGAGCAGTTTCCCCGAAAGCTTCTTTCCAGTTTTGAACGGAAGATATTTCCTTTTTCACCATAGCCCTCTATGGGCTTCCAAATATCCCTTTGCCAATTCCACAAGAACAGCCTTAGCGAAAGGCTTCTTGAAGGGAAAGATGTAACTCTGTGAGATGAATTAACAGAACACAGAGCAGTTTCTCAGAAAGCTTCTTTCCAGTTTTGAACGGAAGATATTTCCTTTTTAACCATAGCCCTCTATGGGCTTCCAAATATCCCTTTGCCAATTCCACAAGAACAGCCTTAGCGAAAGGCTTCTTGAAGGGAAAGATGTAAGTCTGTGAGATGAATTAACAGAACATAGAACAGTTTCTCAGAAAGCTTCTTTCCAGTTTTGAACGGAAGATATTTCCTTTTTCACCATAGCCCTCTATGGGCTTCCAAATATCCCTTTGCCAATTCCACAAGAACAACCTTAGCGAAAGGCTTCTTCAAGGGAAAGATGTAACTCTGTGAGATGAATTAACAGAACACAGAGCAGTTTCTCAGAAAGATTCTTTCCAGTTTTGAACGGAAGTTATTTCCTTTTTCACCATAGCCCTCTATGGGCTTCCAAATATCCCTTTGCCAATTCCACAAGAACAGCCTTAGCGAAAGGCTTCCTGAAGGGAAAGATGTAACTCTGTGAGATGAATTAACAGAACACAGAGCAGTTTCTCAGAAAGCTTCTTTCCAGTTTTGAACGGAAGATATTTCCTTTTTCACCGTAGCCCTCTATGGGCTTCCAAATATCCCTTTGCCAATTCCACAAGAACAGCCTTAGCGAAAGGCTTCTTGAAGTTAAAGATGTAACCCTGTGAGATGAATTAACAGAACACAGAGCAGTTTCTCAGAAAGCTTCTTTTCAGTTTTGAACGGAAGATATTTCCTTTTTCACCATAGCCCTCTATGGGCTTCCAAATATCCCTTTGCCAATTCCACAAGAACAGCCTTAGCGAAAGGCTTCTTGAAGGGAAAGATGTAACTCTGTGAGATGAATTAACAGAACATAGAACAGTTTCTCAGAAAGCTTCTTTCCAGTTTTGAACGGAAGATATTTCCTTTTTCGCCATAGCCCTCTATTGGCTTCCAAATATCCCTTTGCCAATTCCACAAGAACAGCCTTAGCGAAAGGCTTCTTGAAGTTAAAGATGTAACTCTGTGAGATGAATTAACAGAACACAGAGCAGTTTCTCAGAAAGCTTCTTTCCAGTTTTGAACGGAAGATATTTCCTTTTTCGCCATAGCCCTCTATGGGCTTCCAAATATCCCTTTGCCAATTCCACAAGAACAGCCTTAGCGAAAGGCTTCTTGAAGTTAAAGATGTAACTCTGTGAGATGAATTAACAGAACACAGAGCAGTTTCTCAGAAAGCTTCTTTCCACTTTTGAACGGAAGATATTTCCTTTTTCACCATAGCCCTCCATGGGCTTCCAAATATCCCTTTGCCAATTCCACAAGAAGAGCCTTAGCGAAAGGCTTCTTGAAGGGAAAGATGTAATTCTGTGAGATGAATTAAAAGAACACAGAGCAGTTTCTCAGAAAGCTTCTTTCCAGTTTTGAACGAAAGATATTTCCTTTTTCACCGTAGCCCTCTATGGGCTCCCAAATATCCCTTTGCCAATTCCACAAGAACAGCCTTAGCGAAAGGCTTCTTGAAGGGAAAGATGTAACTCTGTGAGATGAATTAACAGAACATAGAACAGTTTCTCAGAAAGCTTCTTTCCAGTTTTGAACGGAAGATATTTCCTTTTTCTCCATAGCCCTCTATGGGCTTCCAAATATCCCTTTGCCAATTCCACAAGAACAGCCTTAGCGAAAGGCTTCTTGAATTTAAAGATGTAACTCTGTTAGATGAATTAACAGAACACAGAGCAGTTTCTCAGAAAGCTTCTTTCCAGTTTTGAACGGAAGATATTTCCTTTTTCACCATAGCCCTCTATAGGCTTCCAAATATCCCTTTGCCAATTCCACAGGAACAGACTTAGCGAAAGGCTTCTTGAAGTTAAAGATGTAACTCTGTGAGATGAATTAACAGAACACAGAGCAGTTTCTCCGAAAGCTTCTTTCCAGTTTTGAACGGAAGATATTTCCTTTTTCACCATAGCCCTCTAAGGGCTTCCAAATATCCCTTTGCCAATTCCACAAGAACAGCCTTAGCGAAAGGCTTCTTGAAGTTAAAGAGGTAACTCTGTGAGATGAATTAACAGAACACAGAGCAGTTTCTCAAAAAGCTTCTTTCCAGTTTTGAACGGAAGATATTTCCTTTTTCACCATAGCCCTCTATGGGCTTCCAAATATCCCTTTGCCAATTCCACAAGAACAGCCTTAGCGAAAGGCTTCTTGAAGGGAAAGATGTAACTCTGTGAGATGAATTAACAGTACATAGAACAGTTTCTCAGAAAGCTTCTTTCCAGTTTTGAACGGAAGATATTTCCTTTTTCACCATAGCCCTCTATGGGCTTCCAAATATCCCTTTGCCAATTCCACAAGAACAGCCTTAGCGAAAGGCTTCTTGAAGGGAAAGATGTAACTCTGTGAGATGAATTAACAGAACACAGAGCAGTTTCTCAGAAAGCTTCTTTCCAGTTTTGAACGGAAGATATTTCCTTTTTCACCATAGCCCTCTATGGGCTTCCAAATATCCCTTTGCCAATTCCACAAGAACAGCCTTAGCGAAAGGCTTCTTGAAGGGAAAGATGTAAGTCTGTGAGATGAATTAACAGAACATAGAACAGTTTCTCAGAAAGCTTCTTTCCAGTTTTGAACGGAAGATATTTCCTTTTTCACCATAGCCCTCTATGGGCTTCCAAATATCCCTTTGCCAATTCCACAAGAACAACCTTAGCGAAAGGCTTCTTCAAGGGAAAGATGTAACTCTGTGAGATGAATTAACAGAACACAGAGCAGTTTCTCAGAAAGATTTTTTCCAGTTTTGAACGGAAGTTATTTCCTTTTTCACCATAGCCCTCTATGGGCTTCCAAATATCCCTTTGCCAATTCCACAAGAACAGCCTTAGCGAAAGGCTTCCTGAAGGGAAAGATGTAACTCTGTGAGATGAATTAACAGAACACAGAGCAGTTTCTCAGAAAGCTTCTTTCCAGTTTTGAACGGAAGATATTTCCTTTTTCACCGTAGCCCTCTATGGGCTTCCAAATATCCCTTTGCCAATTCCACAAGAACAGCCTTAGCGAAAGGCTTCTTGAAGTTAAAGATGTAACCCTGTGAGATGAATTAACAGAACACAGAGCAGTTTCTCAGAAAGCTTCTTTTCAGTTTTGAACGGAAGATATTTCCTTTTTCACCATAGCCCTCTATGGGCTTCCAAATATCCCTTTGCCAATTCCACAAGAACAGCCTTAGCCAAAGGCTTCTTGAAGGGAAAGATGTAACTCTGTGAGATGAATTAACAGAACATAGAACAGTTTCTCAGAAAGCTTCTTTCCAGTTTTGAACGGAAGATATTTCCTTTTTCGCCATAGCCCTCTATTGGCTTCCAAATATCCCTTTGCCAATTCCACAAGAACAGCCTTAGCGAAAGGCTTCTTGAAGTTAAAGATGTAACTCTGTGAGATGAATTAACAGAACACAGAGCAGTTTCTCAGAAAGCTTCTTTCCAGTTTTGAACGGAAGATATTTCCTTTTTCGCCATAGCCCTCTATGGGCTTCCAAATATCCCTTTGCCAATTCCACAAGAACAGCCTTAGCGAAAGGCTTCTTGAAGTTAAAGATGTAACTCTGTGAGATGAATTAACAGAACACAGAGCAGTTTCTCAGAAAGCTTCTTTCCACTTTTGAACGGAAGATATTTCCTTTTTCACCATAGCCCTCCATGGGCTTCCAAATATCCCTTTGCCAATTCCACAAGAAGAGCCTTAGCGAAAGGCTTCTTGAAGGGAAAGATGTAATTCTGTGAGATGAATTAAAAGAACACAGAGCAGTTTCTCAGAAAGCTTCTTTCCAGTTTTGAACGAAAGATATTTCCTTTTTCACCGTAGCCCTCTATGGGCTCCCAAATATCCCTTTGCCAATTCCACAAGAACAGCCTTAGCGAAAGGCTTCTTGAAGGGAAAGATGTAACTCTGTGAGATGAATTAACAGAACATAGAACAGTTTCTCAGAAAGCTTCTTTCCAGTTTTGAACGGAAGATATTTCCTTTTTCTCCATAGCCCTCTATGGGCTTCCAAATATCCCTTTGCCAATTCCACAAGAACAGCCTTAGCGAAAGGCTTCTTGAATTTAAAGATGTAACTCTGTTAGATGAATTAACAGAACACAGAGCAGTTTCTCAGAAAGCTTCTTTCCAGTTTTGAACGGAAGATATTTCCTTTTTCACCATAGCCCTCTATGGGCTTCCAAATATCCCTTTGCCAATTCCACAAGAACAGCCTTAGCGAAAGGCTTCTTGAAGGAAAATATGTAACTCTGTGAGATGAATTAACAGAACACAGAGCAGTTTCTCAGAAAGCTTCTTTCCAGTTTTGAACGGAAGATATTTCCTTTTTCACCATAGCCCTCTATGGGCTTCCAAATATCCCTTTGCCAATTCCACAAGAACAACCTTAGCGCAAGGCTTCTTGAAGGGAAAGATGTAACTCTGTGAGATGAATTAACAGAACACAGAGCAGTTTCTCAGAAAGCTTCTTTCCAGTTTTGAACGGAAGATATTTCCTTTTTCACCATAGCCCTCTATGGGCTTCCAAATATCCCTTTGCCAATTCCACAAGAACAGCCTTAGCGAAAGGCTTCTTGAAGGGAAAGATGTAACTCTGTGAGATGAATTAACAGAACACAGAGCAGTTTCTCAGAAAGCTTCTTTCCAGTTTTGAACGGAAGATATTTCCTTTTTCACCGTAGCCCTCTATGGGCTTCCAAATATCCCTTTGCCAATTCCAAAAGAACAGCCTTAGCGAAAGTTTTCTTGAAGGGAAAGATGTAACTCTGTGAGATGAATTAACAGAACATAGAACAGTTTCTCAGAAAGCTTCTTTCCAGTTTTGAACGGAAGATATTTCCTTTTTCGCCATAGCCCTCTATGGGCTTCCAAATATCCCTTTGCCTATTCCACAAGAACAGCCTTAGCGAAAGGCTTCTTGAAGTTGAAGATGTAACTCTGTGAGATGAATTAACAGAACACAGAGCAGTTTCTCAGAAAGCTTCTTTCCAGTTTTGAACGGAAGATATTTCCTTTTTCACCATAGCCCTCTATGGGCTTCCAAATATCCCTTTGCCAATTCCACAAGAACAGCCTTAGCGAAAGGCTTCCTGAAGGGAAAGATGTAACTCTGTGAGATGAATTAACAGAACACAGAGCAGTTTCTCAGAAAGCTTCTTTCCAGTTTTGAACGGAAGATATTTCCTTTTTCACCATAGCCCTCTATGGTCTTCCAAATATCCCTTTGCCAATTCCACAAGAACAGCCTTAGCGAAAGGCTTCTTGAAGGGAAACATGTAACTCTGTGAGATGAATTAACAGAACACAGAGCAGTTTCTCAGAAAGATTCTTTCCAGTTTTGAACGGAAGTTATTTCCTTTTTCACCATAGCCCTCTATGGGCTTCCAAATATCCCTTTGCCAATTCCACAAGAACATCCTTAGCGAAAGGCTTCCTGAAGGGAAAGATGTAACTCTGTGAGATGAATTAACAGAACACAGAGCAGTTTCTCTGAAAGCTTCTTTCCAGTTTTGAACGGAAGATATTTCCTTTTTCACCGTAGCCCTCTATGGGCTTCCAAATATCCCTTTGCCAATTCCACAAGAACAGCCTTAGCGAAAGGCTTCTTGAAGTTAAAGATGTAACCCTGTGAGATGAATTAACAGAACACAGAGCAGTTTCTCAGAAAGCTTCTTTCCAGTTTTGAACGGAAGATATTTCCTTTTTCACCATAGCCCTCTATGGGCTTTCAAATATCCCTTTGCCAATTCCACAAGAACAGCCTTAGCGAAAGGCTTCTTGAAGGGAAAGATGTAACTCTGTGAGATGAATTAACAGAACATAGAACAGTTTCTCAGAAAGCTTCTTTCCAGTTTTGAACGGAAGATATTTCCTTTTTCGCCATAGCCCTCTATTGGCTTCCAAATATCCCTTTGCCAATTCCACAAGAACAGCGTTAGCGAAAGGCTTCTTGAAGTTAAAGATGTAACTCTGTGAGATGAATTAACAGAACACAGAGCAGTTTCTCAGAAAGCTTCTTTCCAGTTTTGAACGGAAGATATTTCCTTTTTCACCATAGCCCTCTATGGGCTTCCAAATATCCCTTTGCCAATTCCACAAGAACAGCCTTAGCGAAAGGCTTCCTGAAGGGAAAGATGTAACTCTGTGAGATGAATTAACAGAACACAGAGCAGTTTCTCAGAAAGCTTCTTTCCAGTTTTGAACGGAAGATATTTCCTTTTTCACCATAGCCCTCTATGGGCTTCCAAATATCCCTTTGCCAATTCCACAAGAACAGCCTTAGCGAAAGGCTTCTTGAAGGGAAAGATGTAACTCTGTGAGATGAATTAACAGAACACAGAGCAGTTTCTCAGAAAGCTTCTTTCCAGTTTTGAACGGAAGATATTTCCTTTTTCACCATAGCCCTCTATGGGCTTCCAAATATCCCTTTGCCAATTCCACAAGAACAGCCTTAGCGAAAGGCTTCTTGAAGTTAAAGATGTAACTCTGCTAGATGAATTAACAGAACACAGAGCAGTTTCTCAGAAAGCTTCTTTCCACTTTTGAACGGAAGATATTTCCTTTTTCACCATAGCCCTCCATGGGCTTCCAAATATCCCTTTGCCAATTCCCCAAGAAGAGCCTTAGCGAAAGGCTTCTTGAAGGGAAAGATGTAATTCTGTGAGATGAATTAAAAGAACACAGAGCAGTTTCTCAGAAAGCTTCTTTCCAGTTTTGAACGAAAGATATTTCCTTTTTCACCGTAGCCCTCTATGGGCTCCCAAATATCCCTTTGCCAATTCCACAAGAACAGCCTTAGGGAAAGGCTTCTTGAAGGGAAAGATGTAACTCTGTGAGATGAATTAACAGAACATAGAACAGTTTCTCAGAAAGCTTCTTTCCAGTTTTGAACGGAAGATATTTCCTTTTTCTCCATAGCCCTCTATTTGCTTCAAAATATCCCTTTGCCAATTCCACAAGAACAGCCTTAGCGAAAGGCTTCTTGAATTTAAAGATGTAACTCTGTTAGATGAATTAACAGAACACAGAGCAGTTTCTCAGAAAGCTTCTTTCCAGTTTTGAACGGAAGATATTTCCTTTTTCACCATAGCCCTCTATGGGCTTCCAAATATCCCTTTGCCAATTCCACAAGAACAGCCTTAGCGAAAGGCTTCTTGAAGGGAAATATGTAACTCTGTGAGATGAATTAACAGAACACAGAGCAGTTTCTCAGAAAGCTTCTTTCCAGTTTTGAACGGAAGATATTTCCTTTTTCACCATAGCCCTCTATGGGCTTCCAAATATCCCTTTGCCAATTCCACAAGAACAACCTTAGCGCAAGGCTTCTTGAAGGGAAAGATGTAACTCTGTGAGATGAATTAACAGAACACAGAGCAGTTTCTCAGAAAGCTTCTTTCCAGTTTTGAACGGAAGATATTTCCTTTTTCACCATAGCCCTCTATGGGCTTCCAAATATCCCTTTGCCAATTCCACAAGAACAGCCTTAGCGAAAGGCTTCTTGAAGTTACAGATGTAACTCTGTGAGATGAATTTACAGAACACAGAGCAGTTTCTCAGAAAGCTTCTTTCCAGTTTTGAACGGAAGATATTTCCTTTTTCACCATAGCCCTCTATGGGCTTCCAAATATCCCTTTGCCAATTCCAAAAGAACAGCCTTAGCGAAAGTTTTCTTGAAGGGAAAGATGTAACTCTGTGAGATGAATTAACAAAACATAGAACAGTTTCTCAGAAAGCTTCTTTCCAGTTTTGAACGGTAGATATTTCCTTTTTCGCCATAGCCCTCTATGGGCTTCCAAATATCCCTTTGCCAATTCCACAAGAACAGCCTTAGCGAAAGGCTTCTTGAAGTTGAAGATGTAACTCTGTGAGATGAATTAACAGAACACAGAGCAGTTTCTCAGAAAGCTTCTTTCCAGTTTTGAACGGAAGATATTTCCTTTTTCACGATAGCCCTCTATGGGCTTCCAAATATCCCTTTGCCAATTCCACAAGAACAGCCTTAGCGAAAGGCTTCTTGAAGGGAAAGATGTAACTCTGTGAGATGAATTAACAGAACACAGAGCAGTTTCTCAGAAAGCTTCTTTCCAGTTTTGAACGGAAGATATTTCCTTTTTCACCATAGCCCTCTATGGGCTTCCAAATATCCCTTTGCCAATTCCACAAGAACAGCCTTAGCGAAAGGCTTCTTGAAGTTAAAGATGTAACTCTGCTATGTGAATTAACAGAACACAGAGCAGTTTCTCAGAAAGCTTCTTTCCACTTTTGAACGGAAGATATTTCCTTTTTCACCATAGCCCTCCATGGGCTTCCAAATATCCCTTTGCCAATTCCACAAGAAGAGCCTTAGCGAAAGGCTTCTTGAAGGGAAAGATGTAATTCTGTGAGATGAATTAAAAGAACACAGAGCAGTTTCTCAGAAAGCTTCTTTCCAGTTTTGAACGGATGATATTTCCTTTTTCACCATAGCCCTCTATGGGCTTCCAAATATCCCTTTGCCAATTCCACAAGAACAGGCTTAGCGAAAGGCTTCTTGAAGGGAAAGATGTAACTCCGTGAGATGAATTAACAGAACACAGAGCAGTTTCTCAGAAAGCTTCTTTCCAGTTTTGAACGAAAGATATTTCCTTTTTCACCGTAGCCCTCTATGGGCTTCCAAATATCCCTTTGCCAATTCCACAAGAACAGCGTTAGCGAAAGGCTTCTTGAAGGGAAAGATGTAACTCTGTGAGATGAATTAACAGAACATAGAACAGTTTCTCAGAAAGCTTCTTTCCAGTTTTGAACGGAAGATATTTCCTTTTTCTTCATAGCCCTCTATGGGCTTCCAAATATCCCTTTGCCAATTCCACAAGAACAGCCTTAGCGAAAGGCTTCTTGAATTTAAAGATGTAACTCTGTGAGATGAATTAACAGAACACAGAGCAGTTTCTCAGAAAGCTTCTTTCCAGTTTTGAACGGAAGATATTTCCTTTTTCACCATAGACCTCTATGGGCTTCCAAATATCCCTTTGCCAATTCCACAACAACAGCCTTAGCGAAAGGCTTCTTGAAGGAAGAGATGTAACTCTGCTAGATGAATTAACAGAACACAGAGCAGTTTCTCAGAAAGCTTCTTTCAACTTTTGAACGGAAGATATTTCCTTTTTCACCATAGCCCTCCATGGTCTACCAAATATCCCTTTGCCAATTCCACAAGAAGAGCCTTAGCGAAAGGCTTCTTGAAGGGAAAGATGAAACTCTGTGAGATGAATTAAAAGAACACAGAGCAGTTTCTCAGAAAGCTTCTTTCCAGTTTTGAACGGAAGATATTTCCTTTTTCACCATAGCCCTCTCTGGGCTTCCAAATATCCCTTTGCCAATTCCACAAGAACAGGCTTAGCGAAAGGCTTCTTGAAGTTAAAGATGTAACTCTGTGAGATGAATTAACAGAACACAGAGCAGTTTCTCAGAAAGCTTCTTTCCACTTTTGAACGGAAGATATTTCCTTTTTCACCATAGCCCTCCATGGGCTTCCAAATATCCCTTTGCCAATTCCACAAGAAGAGCCTTAGCGAAAGGCTTCTTGAAGGGAAAGATGTAATTCTGTGAGATGAATTAAAAGAACACAGAGCAGTTTCTCAAAAAGCTTCTTTCCAGTTTTGAACGGATGATATTTCCTTTTTCACCATAGCCCTCTAGGGGCTTCGAAATATCCCTTTGCCAATTCCACAACAACAGGCTTAGCGAAAGGCTTCTTGAAGGGAAAGATGTAACTCTGTGAGATGAATTAACAGAACACAGAGCAGTTTCTCAGAAAGCTTCTTTCCAGTTTTGAACGGAAGATATTTCCTTTTTCACCATAGCCTTCTATGGGCTTCCAAATATCCCTTTGCCAATTCCACAACAACAGCCTTAGCGAAAGGCTTCTTGAAGGAAGAGATGTAACTCTGCTAGATGAATTAACAGAACACAGAGCAGTTTCTCAGAAAGCTTCTTTCAACTTTTGAACGGAAGATATTTCCTTTTTCACCATAGCCCTCCATGGGCTACCAAATATCCCTTTGCCAATTCCACAAGAAGAGCCTTAGCGAAAGGCTTCTTGAAGGGAAAGATGTAACTCTGTGAGATGAATTAACAGAACACACAGCAGTTTCTCAGAAAGCTTCTTTCCAGTTTTGAACGGAAGATATTTCCATTTTCACCATAGCCCTCTATAGGCTTCCAAATATCCCTTTGCCAATTCCACAGGAACAGACTTAGCGAAAGGCTTCTTGAAGTTAAAGATGTAACTCTGTGAGATGAATTAACAGAACACAGAGCAGTTTCTCAGAAAGCTTCTTTCCAGTTTTGAACGGAAGATATTTCCTTTTTCACCATAGCCCTCTATGGGCTTCCAAATATCCCTTTGCAAATTCCACAAGAACAGCCTTAGCGAAAGGCTTCTTGAAGTTAAAGAGGTAACTCTGTGAGATGAATTAACAGAACACAGAGCAGTTTCTCAGAAAGCTTCTTTCCAGTTTTGAACGGAAGATATTTCCTTTTTCACCATAGCCCTCTATGGGCTTCCAAATATCCCTTTGCCAATTCCACAAGAACAGCCTTAGCGAAAGGCTTCTTGAAGGGAAAGATGTAACTCTGTGAGATGTATTAACAGTACATAGAACAGTTTCTCAGAAAGATTCTTTCCAGTTTTGAACGGAAGATATTTCCTTTTTCACCATAGCCCTCTTTGGGCTTCCAAATATCCCTTTGCCAATTCCACAAGAACAGCCTTAGCGAAAGGCTTCTTGAAGGGAAAGATGTAACTCTGTGAGATGAATTAACAGAACACAGAGCAGTTTCTCAGAAAGCTTCTTTCCAGTTTTGAACGGAAGATAATTCCTTTTTCACCATAGCCTTCTATGGGCTTCCAAATATCCCTTTGCCAATTCCACAACAACAGCCTTAGCGAAAGGCTTCTTGAAGGAAGAGATGTAACTCTGCTAGATGAATTAACAGAACACAGAGCAGTTTCTCAGAAAGCTTCTTTCAACTTTTGAAAGGAAGATATTTCCTTTTTCACCATAGCCCTCCATGGGCTACCAAATATCCCTTTGCCAATTCCACAAGAACAGCCTTAGCGAAAGGCTTCTTGAAGGGAAAGATGTAACTCTGTGAGATGAATTAACAGAACACAGAGCAGTTTCTCAGAAAGCTTCTTTCCAGTTTTGAACGGAAGATATTTCCTTTTTCACCATAGCCCTCTATAGGCTTCCAAATATCCCTTTGCCAATTCCACAGGAACAGACTTAGCGAAAGGCTTCTTGAAGTTAAAGATGTAACTCTGTGAGATGAATTAACAGAACACAGAGCAGTTTCTCAGAAAGCTTCTTTCCAGTTTTGAACGGAAGATATTTCCTTTTTCACCATAGCCCTCTATGGGCTTCCAAATATCCCTTTGCCAATTCCACAAGAACAGCCTTAGCGAAAGGCTTCTTGAAGTTAAAGAGGTAACTCTGTGAGATGAATTAACAGAACACAGAGCAGTTTCTCAGAAAGCTTCTTTCCAGTTTTGAACGGAAGATATTTCCTTTTTCACCATAGCCCTCTATGGGCTTCCAAATATCCCTTTGCCAATTCCACAAGAACAGCCTTAGCGAAAGGCTTCTTGAAGGGAAAGATGTAACTCTGTGAGATGTATTAACAGTACATAGAACAGTTTCTCAGAAAGGTTCTTTCCAGTTTTGAACGGAAGATATTTCCTTTTTCACCATAGCCCTCTTTGGGCTTCCAAATATCCCTTTGCCAATTCCACAAGAACAGCCTTAGCGAAAGGCTTCTTGAAGGGAAAGATGTAACTCTGTGAGATGAATTAACAGAACACAGAGCAGTTTC
Source organism: Chlorocebus sabaeus (assembly GCF_047675955.1). NCBI lineage: Eukaryota > Metazoa > Chordata > Mammalia > Primates > Cercopithecidae > Chlorocebus > Chlorocebus sabaeus. Next base: position 739,566 of record NW_027326935.1, on the reverse strand, counting down.
TCAGAAAGCTTCTTTCCAGTTTTGAACGGAAGATATTTCCTTTTTCACCATAGCCCTCTATGGGCTTCCAAATATCCCTTTGCCAATTCCACAAGAACAGCCTTAGCGAAAGGCTTCTTGAAGGGAAAGATGTAACTCTGTGAGATGAATTAACAGAACATAGAACAGTTTCTCAGAAAGCTTCTTTCCAGTTTTGAACGGAAGATATTTCCTTTTTCACCATAGCCCTCTATGGGCTTCCAAATATCCCTTTGCCAACTCCACAAGAACAACCTTAGCGAAAGGCTTCTTGAAGGGAAAGATGTAACTCTGTGAGATGAATTAACAGTACATAGAACAGTTTCTCAGAAAGCTTCTTTCCAGTTTTGAACGGAAGATATTTCCTTTTTCACCATAGCCCTCTATGGGCTTCCAAATATCCCTTTGCCAATTCCACAAGAACAGCCTTAGCGAAAGGCTTCTTGAAGGGAAAGATGTAACTCTGTGAGATGAATTAACAGAACATAGAACAGTTTCTCAGAAAGCTTCTTTCCAGTTTTGAACGAAAGATATTTCCTTTTTCACCATAGCCCTCTATGGGCTTCCAAATATCCCTTTGCCAATTCCACAAGAATAGCCTTAGCGAAAGGCTTCTTGAAGGGAAAGATGTAACTCTGTGAGATGAATTAACAGAACACAGAGCAGTTTCTCAGAAAGCTTCTTTCCAGTTTTGAACGGAAGATATTTCCTTTTTCACCATAGCCCTCTATGGGCTTCCAAATATCCCTTTGCCAATTCCACAAGAACAGCCTTAGCGAAAGGCTTCCTGAAGGGAAAGATGTAACTCTGTGAGATGAATTAACAGAACACAGAGCAGTTTCTCAGAAAGCTTCTTTCCAGTTTTGAACGGAAAATATTTCCTTTTTCACCATAGCCCTCTATGGGCTTCCAAATATCCCTTTGCCAATTCCACAAGAACAGCCTTAGCGAAAGGCTTCTTGAAGGGAAAGATGTAACTCTGTGAGATGAATTAACAGAACACAGAGCAGTTTCTCAGAAAGCTTCTTTCCAGTTTTGAACGGAAGATATTTCCTTTTTCACCATAGCCCTCTATGGGCTTCCAAATATCCCTTTGCCAATTCCACAAGAACAGCCTTAGCGAAAGGCTTCTTGAAGTTAAAGATGTAACTCTGCTAGATGAATTAACAGAACACAGAGCAGTTTCTCAGAAAGCTTCTTTCCACTTTTGAACGGAAGATATTTCCTTTTTCACCATAGCCCTCCATGGGCTTCCAAATATCCCTTTGCCAATTCCACAAGAAGAGCCTTAGCGAAAGGCTTCTTGAAGGGAAAGATGTAATTCTGTGAGATGAATTAAAAGAACACAGAGCAGTTTCTCAGAAAGCTTCTTTCCAGTTTTGAACGGATGATATTTCCTTTTTCACCATAGCCCTCTATGGGCTTCCAAATATCCCTTTGCCAATTCCACAAGAACAGGCTTAGCGAAAGGCTTCTTGAAGGGAAAGATGTAACTCCGTGAGATGAATTAACAGAACACAGAGCAGTTTCTCAGAAAGCTTCTTTCCAGTTTTGAACGAAAGATATTTCCTTTTTCACCGTAGCCATCTATGGGCTTCCAAATATCCCTTTGCCAATTCCACAAGAACAGCGTTAGCGAAAGGCTTCTTGAAGGGAAAGATCTAACTCTGTGAGATGAATTAACAGAACATAGAACAGTTTCTCAGAAAGCTTCTTTCCAGTTTTGAACGGAAGATATTTCCTTTTTCTTCATAGCCCTCTATGGGCTTCCAAATATCCCTTTGCCAATTCCACAAGAACAGCCTTAGCGAAAGGCTTCTTGAATTTAAAGATGTAACTCTGTGAGATGAATTAACAGAACACAGAGCAGTTTCTCAGAAAGCTTCTTTCCAGTTTTGAACGGAAGATATTTCCTTTTTCACCATAGCCCTCTATGGGCTTCCAAATATCCCTTTGCCAATTCCACAACAACAGCCTTAGCGAAAGGCTTCTTGAAGGAAGAGATGTAACTCTGCTAGATGAATTAACAGAACACAGAGCAGTTTCTCAGAAAGCTTCTTTCAACTTTTGAACGGAAGATATTTCCTTTTTCACCATAGCCCTCCATGGGCTACCAAATATCCCTTTGCCAATTCCACAAGAAGAGCCTTAGCGAAAGGCTTCTTGAAGGGAAAGATGAAACTCTGTGAGATGAATTAAAGGAACACAGAGCAGTTTCTCAGAAAGCTTCTTTCCAGTTTTGAACGGAAGATATTTCCTTTTTCACCATAGCCCTCTCTGGGCTTCCAAATATCCCTTTGCCAATTCCACAAGAACAGGCTTAGCGAAAGGCTTCTTGAAGTTAAAGATGTAACTCTGTGAGATGAATTAACAGAACACAGAGCAGTTTCTCAGAAAGCTTCTTTCCACTTTTGAACGGAAGATATTTCCTTTTTCACCATAGCCCTCCATGGGCTTCCAAATATCCCTTTGCCAATTCCACAAGAAGAGCCTTAGCGAAAGGCTTCTTGAAGGGAAAGATGTAATTCTGTGAGATGAATTAAAAGAACACAGAGCAGTTTCTCAGAAAGCTTCTTTCCAGTTTTGAACGGATGATATTTCCTTTTTCACCATAGCCCTCTAGGGGCTTCGAAATATCCCTTTGCCAATTCCACAACAACAGGCTTAGCGAAAGGCTTCTTGAAGGGAAAGATGTAACTCTGTGAGATGAATTAACAGAACACAGAGCAGTTTCTCAGAAAGCTTCTTTCCAGTTTTGAACGGAAGATATTTCCTTTTTCACCATAGCCTTCTATGGGCTTCCAAATATCCCTTTGCCAATTCCACAACAACAGCCTTAGCGAAAGGCTTCTTGAAGGAAGAGATGTAACTCTGCTAGATGAATTAACAGAACACAGAGCAGTTTCTCAGAAAGCTTCTTTCAACTTTTGAACGGAAGATATTTCCTTTTTCACCATAGCCCTCCATGGGCTACCAAATATCCCTTTGCCAATTCCACAAGAAGAGCCTTAGCGAAAGGCTTCTTGAAGGGAAAGATGTAACTCTGTGAGATGAATTAACAGAACACAGAGCAGTTTCTCAGAAAGCTTCTTTCCAGTTTTGAACGGAAGATATTTCCTTTTTCACCATAGCCCTCTATAGGCTTCCAAATATCCCTTTGCCAATTCCACAGGAACAGACTTAGCGAAAGGCTTCTTGAAGTTAAAGATGTAACTCTGTGAGATGAATTAACAGAACACAGAGCAGTTTCTCAGAAAGCTTCTTTCCAGTTTTGAACGGAAGATATTTCCTTTTTCACCATAGCCCTCTATGGGCTTCCAAATATCCCTTTGCCAATTCCACAAGAACAGCCTTAGCGAAAGGCTTCTTGAAGTTAAAGAGGTAACTCTGTGAGATGAATTAACAGAACACAGAGCAGTTTCTCAGAAAGCTTCTTTCCAGTTTTGAACGGAAGATATTTCCTTTTTCACCATAGCCCTCTATGGGCTTCCAAATATCCCTTTGCCAATTCCACAAGAACAGCCTTAGCGAAAGGCTTCTTGAAGGGAAAGATGTAACTCTGTGAGATGTATTAACAGTACATAGAACAGTTTCTCAGAAAGATTCTTTCCAGTTTTGAACGGAAGATATTTCCTTTTTCACCATAGCCCTCTTTGGGCTTCCAAATATCCCTTTGCCAATTCCACAAGAACAGCCTTAGCGAAAGGCTTCTTGAAGGGAAAGATGTAACTCTGTGGGATGAATTAACAGAACATAGAACAGTTTCTCAGAAAGCTTCTTTCCAGTTTTGAACGGAAGATATTTCCTTTTTCACCATAGCCCTCTATGGGCTTCCAAATATCCCTTTGCCAACTCCACAAGAACAACCTTAGCGAAAGGCTTCTTGAAGGGAAAGATGTAACTCTGTGAGATGAATTAACAGTACATAGAACAGTTTCTCAGAAAGCTTCTTTCCAGTTTTGAACGGAAGATATTTCCTTGTTCACCATAGCCCTCTATGGGCTTCCAAATATCCCTTTGCCAATTCCACAAGAACAGCCTTAGCGAAAGGCTTCTTGAAGGGAAAGATGTAACTCTGTGAGATGAATTAACAGAACATAGAACAGTTTCTCAGAAAGCTTCTTTCCAGTTTTGAACGGAAGATATTTCCTTTTTCACCATAGCCCTCTATGGGCTTCCAAATATCCCTTTGCCAATTCCACAAGAATAGCCTTAGCGAAAGGCTTCTTGAAGGGAAAGATGTAACTCTGTGAGATGAATTAACAGAACACAGAGCAGTTTCTCAGAAAGCTTCTTTCCAGTTTTGAACGGAAGATATTTCCTTTTTCACCATAGCCCTCTATGGGCTTCCAAATATCCCTTTGCCAATTCCACAAGAACAGCCTTAGCGAAAGGCTTCCTGAAGGGAAAGATGTAACTCTGTGAGATGAATTAACAGAACACAGAGCAGTTTCTCAGAAAGCTTCTTTCCAGTTTTGAACGGAAGATATTTCCTTTTTCACCATAGCCCTCTATGGGCTTCCAAATATCCCTTTGCCAATTCCACAAGAACAGCCTTAGCGAAAGGCTTCTTGAAGGGAAAGTTGGAACTCTGTGAGATGAATTAACAGAACACAGAGCAGTTTCTCAGAAAGCTTCTTTCCAGTTTTGAACGGAAGATATTTCCTTTTTCACCATAGCCCTCTATGGGCTTCCAAATATCCCTTTGCCAATTCCACAAGAACAGCCTTAGCGAAAGGCTTCTTGAAGTTAAAGATGTAACTCTGCTAGATGAATTAACAGAACACAGAGCAGTTTCTCAGAAAGCTTCTTTCCACTTTTGAACGGAAGATATTTCCTTTTTCACCATAGCCCTCCATGGGCTTCCAAATATCCCTTTGCCAATTCCACAAGAAGAGCCTCAGCGAAAGGCTTCTTGAAGGGAAAGATGTAATTCTGTGAGATGAATTAAAAGAACACAGAGCAGTTTCTCAGAAAGCTTCTTTCCAGTTTTGAACGGATGATATTTCCTTTTTCACCATAGCCCTCTATGGGCTTCCAAATATCCCTTTGCCAATTCCACAAGAACAGGCTTAGCGAAAGGCTTCTTGAAGGGAAAGATGTAACTCCGTGAGATGAATTAACAGAACACAGAGCAGTTTCTCAGAAAGCTTCTTTCCAGTTTTGAACGGAAGATATTTCCTTTTTCACCGTAGCCATCTATGGGCTTCCAAATATCCCTTTGCCAATTCCACAAGAACAGCGTTAGCGAAAGGCTTCTTGAAGGGAGAGATGTAACTCTGTGAGATGAATTAACAGAATATAGAACAGTTTCTCAGAAAGCTTCTTTCCAGTTTTGAACGGAAGATATTTCCTTTTTCTTCATAGCCCTCTATGGGCTTCCAAATATCCCTTTGCCAATTCCACAAGAACAGCCTTAGCGAAAGGCTTCTTGAATTTAAAGATGTAACTATGTGAGATGAATTAACAGAACACAGAGCAGTTTCTCAGAAAGCTTCTTTCCAGTTTTGAACGGAAGATATTTCCTTTTTCACCATAGCCCTCTATGGGCTTCCAAATATCCCTTTGCCAATTCCACAACAACAGCCTTAGCGAAAGGCTTCTTGAAGGAAGAGATGTAACTCTGCTAGATGAATTAACAGAACACAGAGCAGTTTCTCAGAAAGCTTCTTTCAACTTTTGAACGGAAGATATTTCCTTTTTCACCATAGCCCTCCATGGGCTACCAAATATCCCTTTGCCAATTCCACAAGAAGAGCCTTAGCGAAAGGCTTCTTGAAGGGAAAGATGAAACTCTGTGAGATGAATTAAAAGAACACAGAGCAGTTTCTCAGAAAGCTTCTTTCCAGTTTTGAACGGAAGATATTTCCTTTTTCACCATAGCCCTCTATGGGCTTCCAAATATCCCTTTGCCAATTCCACAAGAACAGGCTTAGCGAAAGGCTTCTTGAAGTTAAAGATGTAACTCTGTGAGATGAATTAACAGAACACAGAGCAGTTTCTCAGAAAGCTTCTTTCCACTTTTGAACGGAAGATATTTCCTTTTTCACCATAGCCCTCCATGGGCTTCCAAATATCCCTTTGCCAATTCCACAAGAAGAGCCTTAGCGAAAGGCTTCTTGAAGGGAAAGATGTAATTCTGTGAGATGAATTAAAAGAACACAGAGCAGTTTCTCAGAAAGCTTCTTTCCAGTTTTGAACGGATGATATTTCCTTTTTCACCATAGCCCTCTAGGGGCTTCGAAATATCCCTTTGCCAATTCCACAAGAACAGGCTTAGCGAAAGGCTTCTTGAAGGGAAAGATGTAACTCTGTGAGATGAATTAACAGAACACAGAGCAGTTTCTCAGAAAGCTTCTTTCCAGTTTTGAACGGAAGATATTTCCTTTTTCACCATAGCCTTCTATGGGCTTCCAAATATCCCTTTGCCAATTCCACAACAACAGCCTTAGCGAAAGGCTTCTTGAAGGAAGAGATGTAACTCTGCTAGATGAATTAACAGAACACAGAGCAGTTTCTCAGAAAGCTTCTTTCCAGTTTTGAACGGAAGATATTTCCTTTTTCACCGTAGCCCTCTATAGGCTTCCAAATATCCCTTTGCCAATTCCACAGGAACAGACTTAGCGAAAGGCTTCTTGAAGTTAAAGATGTAACTCTGTGAGATGAATTTACAGAACACAGAGCAGTTTCTCAGAAAGATTCTTTCCAGTTTTGAACGGAAGATATTTCCTTTTTCACCATAGCCCTCTATGGGCTTCCAAATATCCCTTTGCCAATTCCACAAGAACAGCCTTAGCGAAAGGCTTCTTGAAGTTAAAGAGGTAACTCTGTGAGATGAATTAACAGAACACAGAGCTGTTTCTCAGAAAGCTTCTTTCCAGTTTTGAACGGAAGATATTTCCTTTTTCACCATAGCCCTCTATGGGCTTCCAAATATCCCTTTGCCAATTCCACAAGAACAGCCTTAGCGAAAGGCTTCTTGAAGGGAAAGATGTAACTCTGTGAGATGTATTAACAGTACATAGAACAGTTTCTCAGAAAGATTCTTTCCAGTTTTGAACGGAAGATATTTCCTTTTTCACCATAGCCCTCTTTGGGCTTCCAAATATCCCTTTGCCAATTCCACAAGAACAGCCTTAGCGAAAGGCTTCTTGAAGGGAAAGATGTAACTCTGTGAGATGAATTAACAGAACACAGAGCAGTTTCTCAGAAAGCTTCTTTCCAGGTTTGAACGGAAGATATTTCCTTTTTCACCATAGCCCTCTATGGGCTTCCAAATATCCCTTTGCCAATTCCACAAGAACAGCCTTAGCGAAAGGCTTCTTGAAGGGAAAGATGTAACTCTGTGAGATGAATTAACAGAACATAGAACAGTTTCTCAGAAAGCTTCTTTCCAGTTTTGAACGGAAGATATTTCCTTTTTCACCATAGCCCTCTATGGGCTTCCAAATATCCCTTTGCCAAATCCACAAGAACAACCTTAGCGAAAGGCTTCTTGAAGGGAAAGATGTAACTCTGTGAGATGAATTAACAGTACATAGAACAGTTTCTCAGAAAGCTTCTTTCCAGTTTTGAACGGAAGATATTTCCTTTTTCACCATAGCCCTCTATGGGCTTCCAAATATCCCTTTGCCAATTCCACAAGAACAGCCTTAGCGAAAGGCTTCTTGAAGGGAAAGATGTAACTCTGTGAGATGAATTAACAGAACATAGAACAGTTTCTCAGAAAGCTTCTTTCCAGTTTTGAACGGAAGATATTTCCTTTTTCACCATAGCCCTCTACGGGCTTCCAAATATCCCTTTGCCAATTCCACAAGAACAACCTTAGCGAAAGGCTTCTTGAAGGGAAAGATGTAACTCTGTGAGATGAATTAACAGAACACAGAGCAGTTTCTCAGAAAGCTTCTTTCCAGTTTTGAACGGAAGATATTTCCTTTTTCACCATAGCCCTCTATGGGCTTCCAAATATCCCTTTGCCAATTCCACAAGAACAGCCTTAGCGAAAGGCTTCCTGAAGGGAAAGATGTAACTCTGTGAGATGAATTAACAGAACACAGAGCAGTTTCTCAGAAAGCTTCTTTCCAGTTTTGAACGGAAGATATTTCCTTTTTCACCATAGCCCTCTATGGGCTTCCAAATATCCCTTTGCCAATTCCACAAGAACAGCCTTAGCGAAAGGCTTCTTGAAGTTAAAGATGGAACTCTGTGAGATGAATTAACAGAACACAGAGCAGTTTCTCAGAAAGCTTCTTTCCAGTTTTGAACGGAAGATATTTCCTTTTTCACCATAGCCCTCTATGGGCTTCCAAATATCCCTTTGCCAATTCCACAAGAACAGCCTTAGCGAAAGGCTTCTTGAAGGGAAAGATGTAACTCTGTGAGATGAATTAACAGAACACAGAGCAGTTTCTCAGAAAGCTTCTTTCCAGTTTTGAACGGAAGATATTTCCTTTTTCACCATAGCCCTCTATGGGCTTCCAAATATCCCTTTGCCAATTCCACAAGAACAGCCTTAGCGAAAGGCTTCTTGAAGGGAAAGATGTAACTCTGTGAGATGAATTAACAGAACACAGAGCAGTTTCTCAGAAAGCTTCTTTCCAGTTTTGAACGGAAGATATTTCCTTTTTCACCATAGCCCTCTAAGGGCTTCCAAATATCCCTTTGCCAATTCCACAAGAACAGCCTTAGCGAAAGGCTTCTTGAAGTTAAAGATGTAACTCTGTGAGATGAATTAACAGAACACAGAGCAGTTTCTCAGAAAGCTTCTTTCCAGTTTTGAACGGAAGATATTTCCTTTTTCACCCTAGCCCTCTATGGGCTTCCAAATATCCCTTTGCCATTTCCAGAAGAACAGCCTTAGCGAAAGGCTTCTTGAAGGGAAAGATGTAACTCTGTGAGATGAATTAACAGAACACAGAGCAGTTTCTCAGAAAGCTTCTTTCCAGTTTTGAACGGAAGATATTTCCTTTTTCACCATAGCCCTCTATGGGCTTCCAAATATCCCTTTGCCAATTCCACAAGAACAGCCTTAGCGAAAGGCTTCTTGAGGGTAAAGATGTAACTCTGTGAGATGAATTAACAGAACACAGAGCAGTTTCTCAGAAAGCTTCTTTCCAGTTTTGAACGGAAGATATTTCCTTTTTCACCATAGCCCTCTATGGGCTTCCAAATATCCCTTTGCCAATTCCACAAGAACAGCCTTAGCGAAAGGCTTCTTGAAGGGAAAGATATAACTCTGTGAGATGAATTAACAGAACACAGAGCAGTTTCTCAGAAAGCTTCTTTCCAGTTTTGAACGGTAGATATTTCCTTTTTCACCGTAGCCCTCTATGGGCTTCCAAATATCCCTTTGCCAATTCCACAAGAACAGCCTTAGCGAAAGACTTCTTGAAGGGAAAGATGTAACTCTGTGAGATGAATTAACAGAACACAGAGCAGTTTCTCAGAAAGCTTCTTTCCAGTTTTGTACGGAAGATATTTCCTTTTTCACCATAGCCCTCTATGGTCTTCCAAATATCCCTTTGCCAATTCCACAAGAACAGCCTTAGCGAAAGGCTTCTTGAAGGAAGAGATGTAACTCTGCTAGATGAATTAACAGAACACAGAGCAGTTTCTCAGAAAGCTTCTTTCCACTTTTGAACGGAAGATATTTCCTTTTTCACCATAGCCCTCCATGGGCTTCCAAATATCCCTTTGCCAATTCCACAAGAAGAGCCTTAGCGAAAGGCTTCTTGAAGGGAAAGATGTAATTCTGTGAGATGAATTAAAAGAACACAGAGCAGTTTCTCAGAAAGCTTCTTTCCAGTTTTGAACGGATGATATTTCCTTTTTCACCATAGCCCTCTAGGGGCTTCGAAATATCCCTTTGCCAATTCCACAACAACAGGCTTAGCGAAAGGCTTCTTGAAGGGAAAGATGTAACTCTGTGAGATGAATTAACAGAACACAGAGCAGTTTCTCAGAAAGCTTCTTTCCAGTTTTGAACGGAAGATATTTCCTTTTTCACCATAGCCTTCTATGGGCTTCCAAATATCCCTTTGCCAATTCCACAACAACAGCCTTAGCGAAAGGCTTCTTGAAGGAAGAGATGTAACTCTGCTAGATGAATTAACAGAACACAGAGCAGTTTCTCAGAAAGCTTCATTCAACTTTTGAACGGAAGATATTTCCTTTTTCACCATAGCCCTCCATGGGCTACCAAATATCCCTTTGCCAATTCCAAAAGAACAGCCTTAGCGAAAGGCTTCTTGAAGGGAAAGATGTAACTCTGTGAGATGAATTAACAGAACACAGAGCAGTTTCTCAGAAAGCTTCTTTCCAGTTTTGAACGGAAGATATTTCCTTTTTCACCATAGCCCTCTATAGGCTTCCAAATATCCCTTTGCCAATTCCACAGGAACAGACTTAGCGAAAGGCTTCTTGAAGTTAAAGATGTAACTCTGTGAGATGAATTAACAGAACACAGAGCAGTTTCTCAGAAAGCTTCTTTCCAGTTTTGAACGGAAGATATTTCCTTTTTCACCATAGCCCTCTATGGGCTTCCAAATATCCCTTTGCCAATTCCACAAGAACAGCCTTAGCGAAAGGCTTCTTGAAGTTAAAGAGGTAACTCTGTGAGATGAATTAACAGAACACAGAGCAGTTTCTCAGAAAGCTTCTTTCCAGTTTTGAACGGAAGATATTTCCTTTTTCACCATAGCCCTCTATGGGCTTCCAAATATCCCTTTGCCAATTCCACAAGAACAGCCTTAGCGAAAGGCTTCTTGAAGGGAAAGATGTAACTCTGTGAGATGTATTAACAGTACATAGAACAGTTTCTCAGAAAGATTCTTTCCAGTTTTGAACGGAAGATATTTCCTTTTTCACCATAGCCCTCTTTGGGCTTCCAAATATCCCTTTGCCAATTCCACAAGAACAGCCTTAGCGAAAGGCTTCTTGAAGGGAAAGATGTAACTCTGTGAGATGAATTAACAGAACACAGAGCAGTTTCTCAGAAAGCTTCTTTCCAGTTTTGAACGGAAGATATTTCCTTTTTCACCATAGCCCTCTATGGGCTTCCAAATATCCCTTTGCCAATTCCACAAGAACAGCCTTAGCGAAAGGCTTCTTGAAGGGAAAGATGTAACTCTGTGAGATGAATTAACAGAACATAGAACAGTTTCTCAGAAAGCTTCTTTCCAGTTTTGAACGGAAGATATTTCCTTTTTCACCATAGCCCTCTATGGGCTTCCAAATATCCCTTTGCCAACTCCACAAGAACAACCTTAGCGAAAGGCTTCTTGAAGGGAAAGATGTAACTCTGTGAGATGAATTAACAGTACATAGAACAGTTTCTCAGAAAGCTTCTTTCCAGTTTTGAACGGAAGATATTTCCTTGTTCACCATAGCCCTCTATGGGCTTCCAAATATCCCTTTGCCAATTCCACAAGAACAGCCTTAGCGAAAGGCTTCTTGAAGGGAAAGATGTAACTCTGTGAGATGAATTAACAGAACATAGAACAGTTTCTCAGAAAGCTTCTTTCCAGTTTTGAACGGAAGATATTTCCTTTTTCACCATAGCCCTCTATGGGCTTCCAAATATCCCTTTGCCAATTCCACAAGAATAGCCTTAGCGAAAGGCTTCTTGAAGGGAAAGATGTAACTCTGTGAGATGAATTAACAGAACACAGAGCAGTTTCTCAGAAAGCTTCTTTCCAGTTTTGAACGGAAGATATTTCCTTTTTCACCATAGCCCTCTATGGGCTTCCAAATATCCCTTTGCCAATTCCACAAGAACAGCCTTAGCGAAAGGCTTCCTGAAGGGAAAGACGTAACTCTGTGAGATGAATTAACAGAACACAGAGCAGTTTCTCAGAAAGCTTCTTTCCAGTTTTGAACGGAAGATATTTCCTTTTTCACCATAGCCCTCTATGGGCTTCGAAATATCCCTTTGCCAATTCCACAAGAACAGCCTTAGCGAAAGGCTTCTTGAAGGGAAAGTTGGAACTCTGTGAGATGAATTAACAGAACACAGAGCAGTTTCTCAGAAAGCTTCTTTCCAGTTTTGAACGGAAGATATTTCCTTTTTCACCATAGCCCTCTATGGGCTTCCAAATATCCCTTTGCCAATTCCACAAGAACAGCCTTAGCGAAAGGCTTCTTGAAGTTAAAGATGTAACTCTGCTAGATGAATTAACAGAACACAGAGCAGTTTCTCAGAAAGCTTCTTTCCACTTTTGAACGGAAGATATTTCCTTTTTCACCATAGCCCTCCATGGGCTTCCAAATATCCCTTTGCCAATTCCACAAGAAGAGCCTTAGCGAAAGGCTTCTTGAAGGGAAAGATGTAATTCTGTGAGATGAATTAAAAGAACACAGAGCAGTTTCTCAGAAAGCTTCTTTCCAGTTTTGAACGGATGATATTTCCTTTTTCACCATAGCCCTCTATGGGCTTCCAAATATCCCTTTGCCAATTCCACAAGAACAGGCTTAGCGAAAGGCTTCTTGAAGGGAAAGATGTAACTCCGTGAGATGAATTAACAGAACACAGAGCAGTTTCTCAGAAAGCTTCTTTCCAGTTTTGAACGGAAGATATTTCCTTTTTCACCGTAGCCCTCTATGGGCTTCCAAATATCCCTTTGCCAATTCCACAAGAACAGCGTTAGCGAAAGGCTTCTTGAAGGGAAAGATGTAACTCTGTGAGATGAATTAACAGAATATAGAACAGTTTCTCAGAAAGCTTCTTTCCAGTTTTGAACGGAAGATATTTCCTTTTTCTTCATAGCCCTCTATGGGCTTCCAAATATCCCTTTGCCAATTCCACAAGAACAGCCTTAGCGAAAGGCTTCTTGAATTTAAAGATGTAACTATGTGAGATGAATTAACAGAACACAGAGCAGTTTCTCAGAAAGCTTCTTTCCAGTTTTGAACGGAAGATATTTCCTTTTTCACCATAGCCCTCTATGGGCTTCCAAATATCCCTTTGCCAATTCCACAACAACAGCCTTAGCGAAAGGCTTCTTGAAGGAAGAGATGTAACTCTGCTAGATGAATTAACAGAACACAGAGCAGTTTCTCAGAAAGCTTCTTTCAACTTTTGAACGGAAGATATTTCCTTTTTCACCATAGCCCTCCATGGGCTACCAAATATCCCTTTGCCAATTCCACAAGAAGAGCCTTAGCGAAAGGCTTCTTGAAGGGAAAGATGAAACTCTGTGAGATGAATTAAAAGAACACAGAGCAGTTTCTCAGAAAGCTTCTTTCCAGTTTTGAACGGAAGATATTTCCTTTTTCACCATAGCCCTCTATGGGCTTCCAAATATCCCTTTGCCAATTCCACAAGAACAGGCTTAGCGAAAGGCTTCTTGAAGTTAAAGATGTAACTCTGTGAGATGAATTAACAGAACACAGAGCAGTTTCTCAGAAAGCTTCTTTCCACTTTTGAACGGAAGATATTTCCTTTTTCACCATAGCCCTCCATGGGCTTCCAAATATCCCTTTGCCAATTCCACAAGAAGAGCCTTAGCGAAAGGCTTCTTGAAGGGAAAGATGTAATTCTGTGAGATGAATTAAAAGAACACAGAGCAGTTTCTCAGAAAGCTTCTTTCCAGTTTTGAACGGATGATATTTCCTTTTTCACCATAGCCCTCTAGGGGCTTCGAAATATCCCTTTGCCAATTCCACAAGAACAGGCTTAGCGAAAGGCTTCTTGAAGGGAAAGATGTAACTCTGTGAGATGAATTAACAGAACACAGAGCAGTTTCTCAGAAAGCTTCTTTCCAGTTTTGAACGGAAGATATTTCCTTTTTCACCATAGCCTTCTATGGGCTTCCAAATATCCCTTTGCCAATTCCACAACAACAGCCTTAGCGAAAGGCTTCTTGAAGGAAGAGATGTAACTCTGCTAGATGAATTAACAGAACACAGAGCAGTTTCTCAGAAAGCTTCTTTCCAGTTTTGAACGGAAGATATTTCCTTTTTCACCGTAGCCCTCTATAGGCTTCCAAATATCCCTTTGCCAATTCCACAGGAACAGACTTAGCGAAAGGCTTCTTGAAGTTAAAGATGTAACTCTGTGAGATGAATTTACAGAACACAGAGCAGTTTCTCAGAAAGATTCTTTCCAGTTTTGAACGGAAGATATTTCCTTTTTCACCATAGCCCTCTATGGGCTTCCAAATATCCCTTTGCCAATTCCACAAGAACAGCCTTAGCGAAAGGCTTCTTGAAGTTAAAGAGGTAACTCTGTGAGATGAATTAACAGAACACAGAGCTGTTTCTCAGAAAGCTTCTTTCCAGTTTTGAACGGAAGATATTTCCTTTTTCACCATAGCCCTCTATGGGCTTCCAAATATCCCTTTGCCAATTCCACAAGAACAGCCTTAGCGAAAGGCTTCTTGAAGGGAAAGATGTAACTCTGTGAGATGTATTAACAGTACATAGAACAGTTTCTCAGAAAGATTCTTTCCAGTTTTGAACGGAAGATATTTCCTTTTTCACCATAGCCCTCTTTGGGCTTCCAAATATCCCTTTGCCAATTCCACAAGAACAGCCTTAGCGAAAGGCTTCTTGAAGGGAAAGATGTAACTCTGTGAGATGAATTAACAGAACACAGAGCAGTTTCTCAGAAAGCTTCTTTCCAGGTTTGAACGGAAGATATTTCCTTTTTCACCATAGCCCTCTATGGGCTTCCAAATATCCCTTTGCCAATTCCACAAGAACAGCCTTAGCGAAAGGCTTCTTGAAGGGAAAGATGTAACTCTGTGAGATGAATTAACAGAACATAGAACAGTTTCTCAGAAAGCTTCTTTCCAGTTTTGAACGGAAGATATTTCCTTTTTCACCATAGCCCTCTATGGGCTTCCAAATATCCCTTTGCCAAATCCACAAGAACAACCTTAGCGAAAGGCTTCTTGAAGGGAAAGATGTAACTCTGTGAGATGAATTAACAGTACATAGAACAGTTTCTCAGGAAGCTTCTTTCCAGTTTTGAACGGAAGATATTTCCTTTTTCACCATAGCCCTCTATGGGCTTCCAAATATCCCTTTGCCAATTCCACAAGAACAGCCTTAGCGAAAGGCTTCTTGAAGGGAAAGATGTAACTCTGTGAGGTGAATTAACAGAACATAGAACAGTTTCTCAGAAAGCTTCTTTCCAGTTTTGAACGGAAGATATTTCCTTTTTCACCATAGCCCTCTATGGGCTTCCAAATATCCCTTTGCCAATTCCACAAGAACAACCTTAGCGAAAGGCTTCTTGAAGGGAAAGATGTAACTCTGTGAGATGAATTAACAGAACACAGAGCAGTTTCTCAGAAAGCTTCTTTCCAGTTTTGAACGGAAGATATTTCCTTTTTCACCATAGCCCTCTATGGGCTTCCAAATATCCCTTTGCCAATTCCACAAGAACAGCCTTAGCGAAAGGCTTCCTGAAGGGAAAGATGTAACTCTGTGAGATGAATTAACAGAACACAGAGCAGTTTCTCAGAAAGCTTCTTTCCAGTTTTGAACGGAAGATATTTCCTTTTTCACCATAGCCCTCTATGGGCTTCCAAATATCCCTTTGCCAATTCCACAAGAACAGCCTTAGCGAAAGGCTTCTTGAAGTTAAAGATGGAACTCTGTGAGATGAATTAACAGAACACAGAGCAGTTTCTCAGAAAGCTTCTTTCCAGTTTTGAACGGAAGATATTTCCTTTTTCACCATAGCCCTCTATGGGCTTCCAAATATCCCTTTGCCAATTCCACAAGAACAGCCTTAGCGAAAGGCTTCTTGAAGGGAAAGATGTAACTCTGTGAGATGAATTAACAGAACACAGAGCAGTTTCTCAGAAAGCTTCTTTCCAGTTTTGAACGGAAGATATTTCCTTTTTCACCATAGCCCTCTATGGGCTTCCAAATATCCCTTTGCCAATTCCACAAGAACAGCCTTAGCGAAAGGCTTCTTGAAGGGAAAGATGTAACTCTGTGAGATGAATTAACAGAACACAGAGCAGTTTCTCAGAAAGCTTCTTTCCAGTTTTGAACGGAAGATATTTCCTTTTTCACCATAGCCCTCTAAGGGCTTCCAAATATCCCTTTGCCAATTCCACAAGAACAGCCTTAGCGAAAGGCTTCTTGAAGTTAAAGATGTAACTCTGTGAGATGAATTAACAGAACACAGAGCAGTTTCTCAGAAAGCTTCTTTCCAGTTTTGAACGGAAGATATTTCCTTTTTCACCCTAGCCCTCTATGGGCTTCCAAATATCCCTTTGCCATTTCCAGAAGAACAGCCTTAGCGAAAGGCTTCTTGAAGGGAAAGATGTAACTCTGTGAGATGAATTAACAGAACACAGAGCAGTTTCTCAGAAAGCTTCTTTCCAGTTTTGAACGGAAGATATTTCCTTTTTCACCATAGCCCTCTATGGGCTTCCAAATATCCCTTTGCCAATTCCACAAGAACAGCCTTAGCGAAAGGCTTCTTGAAGGAAGAGATGTAACTCTGCTAGATGAATTAACAGAACACAGAGCAGTTTCTCAGAAAGCTTCTTTCCACTTTTGAACGGAAGATATTTCCTTTTTCACCATAGCCCTCCATGGGCTTCCAAATATCCCTTTGCCAATTCCACAAGAAGAGCCTTAGCGAAAGGCTTCTTGAAGGGAAAGATGTAATTCTGTGAGATGAATTAAAAGAACACAGAGCAGTTTCTCAGAAAGCTTCTTTCCAGTTTTGAACGGATGTTATTTCCTTTTTCACCATAGCCCTCTATGGGCTTCCAAATATCCCTTTGCCAATTCCACAAGAACAGGCTTAGCGAAAGGCTTCTTGAAGGGAAAGATGTAACTCTGTGAGATGAATTAACAGAACACAGAGCAGTTTCTCAGAAAGCTTCTTTCCAGTTTTGAACGGAAGATATTTCCTTTTTCACCGTAGCCCTCTATGGGCTTCCAAATATCCCTTTGCCAATTCCACAAGAACAGCCTTAGCGAAAGGCTTCTTGAAGGGAAAGATGTAACTCTGTGAGATGAATTAACAGAACACAGAGCAGTTTCTCAGAAAGCTTCTTTCCAGTTTTGAACGGAAGATATTTCCTTTTTCACCATAGCCCTCTATGGGCTTCCAAATATCCCTTTGCCAATTCCACAAGAACAGCCTTAGCGAAAGGCCTCTTGAAGGGAAAGATGTAACTCTGTGAGATGAATTAACAGAACACAGAGCAGTTTCTCAGAAAGCTTCTTTCCAGTTTTGAACGGAAGATATTTCCTTTTTCACCATAGCCCTCTATGGGCTTCCAAATATCCCTTTGCCAATTCCACAAGAACAGCCTTAGCGAAAGGCTTCTTGAAGTTAAAGATGGAACTCTGTGAGATGAATTTACAGAACACAGAGCAGTTTCTCAGAAAGCTTCTTTCCACTTTTGAACGGAAGATATTTCCTTTTTCACCCTAGCCCTCTATGGGCTTCCAAATATCCCTTTGCCAATTCCACAAGAACAGCCTTAGCGAAAGGCTTCTTGAAGGGAAAGATGTAACTCTGTGAGATGAATTAACAGAACACAGAGCAGTTTCTCAGAAAGCTTCTTTCCAGTTTTGAACGGAAGATATTTCCTTTTTCACCATAGCCCTCTATGGGCTTCCAAATATCCCTTTGCCAATTCCACAAGAACAGCCTTAGCGAAAGGCTTCTTGAAGGGAAAGATGTAACTCTGTGAGATGAATTAACAGAACACAGAGCAGTTTCTCAGAAAGCTTCTTTCCAGTTTTGAACGGAAGATATTTCCTTTTTCACCATAGCCCTCTAAGGGCTTCCAAATATCCCTTTGCCAATTCCACAAGAACAGCCTTAGCGAAAGGCTTCTTGAAGTTAAAGATGTAACTCTGTGAGATGAATTAACAGAACACAGAGCAGTTTCTCAGAAAGCTTCTTTCCAGTTTTGAACGGAAGATATTTCCTTTTTCACCTTAGCCCTCTATGGGCTTCCAAATATCCCTTTGCCATTTCCAGAAGAACAGCCTTAGCGAAAGGCTTCTTGAAGGGAAAGATGTAACTCTGTGAGATGAATTAACAGAACACAGAGCAGTTTCTCAGAAAGCTTCTTTCCAGTTTTGAACGGAAGATATTTCCTTTTTCACCATAGCCCTCTATGGGCTTCCAAATATCCCTTTGCCAATTCCACAAGAACAGCCTTAGCGAAAGGCTTCTTGAAGGTAAAGATGTAACTCTGTGAGATGAATTAACAGAACACAGAGCAGTTTCTCAGAAAGCTTCTTTCCAGTTTTGAACGGAAGATATTTCCTTTTTCACCATAGCCCTCTATGGGCTTCCAAATATCCCTTTGCCAATTCCACAAGAACAGCCTTAGCGAAAGGCTTCTTGAAGGGAAAGATATAACTCTGTGAGATGAATTAACAGAACACAGAGCAGTTTCTCAGAAAGCTTCTTTCCAGTTTTGAACGGTAGATATTTCCTTTTTCACCGTAGCCCTCTATGGGCTTCCAAATATCCCTTTGCCAATTCCACAAGAACAGCCTTAGCGAAAGACTTCTTGAAGAGAAAGATGTAACTCTGTGAGATGAATTAACAGAACACAGAGCAGTTTCTCAGAAAGCTTCTTTCCAGTTTTGTACGGAAGATATTTCCTTTTTCACCATAGCCCTCTATGGTCTTCCAAATATCCCTTTGCCAATTCCACAAGAACAGCCTTAGCGAAAGGCTTCTTGAAGGAAGAGATGTAACTCTGCTAGATGAATTAACAGAACACAGAGCAGTTTCTCAGAAAGCTTCTTTCCACTTTTGAACGGAAGATATTTCCTTTTTCACCATAGCCCTCCATGGGCTTCCAAATATCCCTTTGCCAATTCCACAAGAAGAGCCTTAGCGAAAGGCTTCTTGAAGGGAAAGATGTAATTCTGTGAGATGAATTAAAAGAACACAGAGCAGTTTCTCAGAAAGCTTCTTTCCAGTTTTGAACGGATGATATTTCCTTTTTCACCATAGCCCTCTATGGGCTTCCAAATATCCCTTTGCCAATTCCACAAGAACAGGCTTAGCGAAAGGCTTCTTGAAGGGAAAGATGTAACTCTGTGAGATGAATTAACAGAACACAGAGCAGTTTCTCAGAAAGCTTCTTTCCAGTTTTGAACGGAAGATATTTCCTTTTTCACCGTAGCCCTCTATGGGCTTCCAAATATCCCTTTGCCAATTCCACAAGAACAGCCTTAGCGAAAGGCTTCTTGAAGGGAAAGATGTAACTCTGTGAGATGAATTAACAGAACACAGAGCAGTTTCTCAGAAAGCTTCTTTCCAGTTTTGAACGGAAGATATTTCCTTTTTCACCATAGCCCTCTATGGGCTTCCAAATATCCCTTTGCCAATTCCACAAGAACAGCCTTAGCGAAAGGCTTCTTGAAGGGAAAGATGTAACTCTGTGAGATGAATTAACAGAACACAGAGCAGTTTCTCAGAAAGCTTCTTTCCAGTTTTGAACGGAAGATATTTCCTTTTTCACCATAGCCCTCTATGGGCTTCCAAATATCCCTTTGCCAATTCCACAAGAACAGCCTTAGCGAAAGGCTTCTTGAAGTTAAAGATGTAACTCTGTGAGATGAATTTACAGAACACAGAGCAGTTTCTCAGAAAGCTTCTTTCCAGTTTTGAACGGAAGATATTTCCTTTTTCACCCTAGCCCTCTATGGGCTTCCAAATATCCCTTTGCCAATTCCACAAGAACAGCCTTAGCGAAAGGCTTCTTGAAGGGAAAGATGTAACTCTGTGAGATGAATTAACAGAACACAGAGCAGTTTCTCAGAAAGCTTCTTTCCAGTTTTGAACGGAAGATATTTCCTTTTTCACCATAGCCCTCTATGGGCTTCCAAATATCCCTTTGCCAATTCCACAAGAACAGCCTTAGCGAAAGGCTTCTTGAAGGGAAAGATATAACTCTGTGAGATGAATTAACAGAACACAGAGCAGTTTCTCAGAAAGCTTCTTTCCAGTTTTGAACGGTAGATATTTCCTTTTTCACCGTAGCCCTCTATGGGCTTCCAAATATCCCTTTGCCAATTCCACAAGAACAGCCTTAGCGAAAGACTTCTTGAAGGGAAAGATGTAACTCTGTGAGATGAATTAACAGAACACAGAGCAGTTTCTCAGAAAGCTTCTTTCCAGTTTTGTACGGAAGATATTTCCTTTTTCACCATAGCCCTCTATGGTCTTCCAAATATCCCTTTGCCAATTCCACAAGAACAGCCTTAGCGAAAGGCTTCTTGAAGGAAGAGATGTAACTCTGCTAGATGAATTAACAGAACACAGAGCAGTTTCTCAGAAAGCTTCTTTCCACTTTTGAACGGAAGGTATTTCCTTTTTCACCATAGCCCTCTATGGTCTTCCAAATATCCCTTTGCCAATTCCACAAGAACAGCCTTAGCGAAAGGCTTCTTGAAGGAAGAGATGTAACTCTGCTAGATGAATTAACAGAACACAGAGCAGTTTCTCAGAAAGCTTCTTTCCACTTTTGAACGGAAGGTATTTCCTTTTTCACCATAGCCCTCCATGGGCTTCCAAATATCCCTTTGCCAATTCCACAAGAAGAGCCTTTGCGAAAGGCTTCTTGAAGGGAAAGATGTAATTCTGTGAGATGAATTAAAAGAACACAGAGCAGTTTCTTAGAAAGCTTCTTTCCAGTTTTGAACGGATGATATTTCCTTTTTCACCATAGCCCTCTATGGGCTTCCAAATATCCCTTTGCCAATTCCACAAGAACAGGCTTAGCGAAAGGCTTCTTGAAGGGAAAGATGTAACTCTGTGAGATGAATTAACAGAACACAGAGCAGTTTCTCAGAAAGCTTCTTTCCAGTTTTGAACGGAAGATATTTCCTTTTTCACCGTAGCCCTCTATGGGCTTCCAAATATCCCTTTGCCAATTCCACAAGAACAGCCTTAGCGAAAGGCTTCTTGAAGTTAAAGATGTAACTCTGTGAGATGAATTAACAGAACACAGAGCAGTTTCTCAGAAAGCTTCTTTCCAGTTTTGAACGGAAGATATTTCCTTTTTCACCCTAGCCCTCTATGGGCTTCCAAATATCCCTTTGCCAATTCCACAAGAACAGCCTTAGCGAAAGGCTTCTTGAAGGGAAAGATGTAACTCTGTGAGATGAATTAACAGAACACAGAGCAGTTTCTCAGAAAGCTTCTTTCCAGTTTTGAACGGAAGATATTTCCTTTTTCACCATAGCCCTCTATGGGCTTCCAAATATCCCTTTGCCAATTCCACAAGAACAGCCTTAGCGAAAGGCTTCTTGAAGGGAAAGATATAACTCTGTGAGATGAATTAACAGAACACAGAGCAGTTTCTCAGAAAGCTTCTTTCCAGTTTTGAACGGTAGATATTTCCTTTTTCACCGTAGCCCTCTATGGGCTTCCAAATATCCCTTTGCCAATTCCACAAGAACAGCCTTAGCGAAAGACTTCTTGAAGGGAAAGATGTAACTCTGTGAGATGAATTAACAGAACACAGAGCAGTTTCTCAGAAAGCTTCTTTCCAGTTTTGTACGGAAGATATTTCCTTTTTCACCATAGCCCTCTATGGTCTTCCAAATATCCCTTTGCCAATTCCACAAGAACAGCCTTAGCGAAAGGCTTCTTGAAGGAAGAGATGTAACTCTGCTAGATGAATTAACAGAACACAGAGCAGTTTCTCAGAAAGCTTCTTTCCACTTTTGAACGGAAGGTATTTCCTTTTTCACCATAGCCCTCTATGGTCTTCCAAATATCCCTTTGCCAATTCCACAAGAACAGCCTTAGCGAAAGGCTTCTTGAAGGAAGAGATGTAACTCTGCTAGATGAATTAACAGAACACAGAGCAGTTTCTCAGAAAGCTTCTTTCCACTTTTGAACGGAAGGTATTTCCTTTTTCACCATAGCCCTCCATGGGCTTCCAAATATCCCTTTGCCAATTCCACAAGAAGAGCCTTTGCGAAAGGCTTCTTGAAGGGAAAGATGTAATTCTGTGAGATGAATTAAAAGAACACAGAGCAGTTTCTTAGAAAGCTTCTTTCCAGTTTTGAACGGATGATATTTCCTTTTTCACCATAGCCCTCTATGGGCTTCCAAATATCCCTTTGCCAATTCCACAAGAACAGGCTTAGCGAAAGGCTTCTTGAAGGGAAAGATGTAACTCTGTGAGATGAATTAACAGAACACAGAGCAGTTTCTCAGAAAGCTTCTTTCCAGTTTTGAACGGAAGATATTTCCTTTTTCACCGTAGCCCTCTATGGGCTTCCAAATATCCCTTTGCCAATTCCACAAGAACAGCCTTAGCGAAAGGCTTCTTGAAGTTAAAGATGTAACTCTGTGAGATGAATTAACAGAACACAGAGCAGTTTCTCAGAAAGCTTCTTTCCAGTTTTGAACGGAAGATATTTCCTTTTTCACCATAGCCCTCTATGGGCTTCCAAATATCCCTTTGCCAATTCCACAAGAACAGCCTTAGCGAAAGGCTTCCTGAAGGGAAAGATGTAACTCTGTGAGATGAATTAACAGAACACAGACCAGTTTCTCAGAAAGCTTCTTTCCAGTTTTGAACGGAAGATATTTCCTTTTTCACCATAGCCCTCTATGGGCTTCCAAATATCCCTTTGCCAATTCCACAAGAACAGCCTTAGCGAAAGGCTTCTTGAAGGGAAAGATGTAACTCTGTGAGATGAATTAACAGAACACAGAGCAGTTTCTCAGAAAGCTTCTTTCCAGTTTTGAACGGAAGATATTTCCTTTTTCACCATAGCCCTCTATGGGCTTCCAAATATCCCTTTGCCAATTCCACAAGAACAGCCTTAGCGAAAGGCTTCTTGAAGTTAAAGATGTAACTCTGCTAGATGAATTAACAGAACACAGAGCAGTTTCTCAGAAAGCTTCTTTCCACTTTTGAACGGAAGATATTTCCTTTTTCACCATAGCCCTCCATGGGCTTCCAAATATCCCTTTGCCAATTCCACAAGAAGAGCCTTAGCGAAAGGCTTCTTGAAGGGAAAGATGTAATTCTGTGACATGAATTAAAAGAACACAGAGCAGTTTCTCAGAAAGCTTCTTTCCAGTTTTGAACGGATGATATTTCCTTTTTCACCATAGCCCTCTATGGGTTTCCAAATATCCCTTTGCCAATTCCACAAGAACAGGCTTAGCGAAAGGCTTCTTGAAGGGAAAGATGTAACTCTGTGAGATGAATTAACAGAACACAGAGCAGTTTCTCAGAAAGCTTCTTTCCAGTTTTGAACGAAAGATATTTCCTTTTTCACCATAGCCCTCTATGGGCTTCCAAATATCCCTTTGCCAATTCCACAAGAACAGCCTTAGCGAAAGGCTTCTTGAAGGGAAAGATGTAACTCTGTGTGATGAATTAACAGAACATAGAATAGTTTCTCAGAAAGCTTCTTTCCAGTTTTGAACGGAAGATATTTCCTTTTTCTTCATAGCCCTCTATGGGCTTCCAAATATCCCTTTGCCAATTCCACAAGAACAGCCTTAGCGAAAGGCTTCTTGAATTTAAAGATGTAACTCTGTGAGATGAATTAACAGAACACAGAGCAGTTTCTCAGAAAGCTTCTTTCCAGTTTTGAACGGAAGATATTTCCTTTTTCACCATAGCCCTCTATGGGCTTCCAAATATCCCTTTGCCAATTCCACAACAACAGCCTTAGCGAAAGGCTTCTTGAAGGAAGAGATGTAACTCTGCTAGATGAATTAACAGAACACAGAGCAGTTTCTCAGAAAGCTTCTTTCAACTTTTGAACGGAAGATATTTCCTTTTTCACCATAGCCCTCCATGGGCTACCAAATATCCCTTTGCCAATTCCACAAGAAGAGCCTTAGCAAAAGGCTTCTTGAAGGGAAAGATGTAACTCTGTGAGATGAATTAACAGAACACAGAGCAGTTTCTCAGAAAGATTCTTTCCAGTTTTGAACGGAAGATATTTCCTTTTTCACCATAGCCCTCTATAGGCTTCCAAATATCCCTTTGCCAATTCCACAAGAACAGACTTAGCGAAAGGCTTCTTGAAGTTAAAGATGTAACTCTGTGAGATGAATTAACAGAACACAGAGCAGATTCTCAGAAAGCTTCTTTCCAGTTTTGAACGGAAGATATTTCCTTTTTCACCATAGCCCTCTATGGGCTTCCAAATATCCCTTTGCCAATTCCACAAGAACAGCCTTAGCGAAAGGCTTCTTGAAGTTAAAGAGGTAACTCTGTGAGATGAATTAACAGAACACAGAGCAGTTTCTCAGAAAGCTTCTTTCCAGTTTTGAACGGAAGATATTTCCTTTTTCACCATAGCCCTCTATGGGCTTCAAAATATCCCTTTGCCAATTCCACAAGAACAGCCTTAGCGAAAGGCTTCTTGAAGGGAAAGATGTAACTCTGTGAGATGAATTAACAGTACATAGAACAGTTTCTCAGAAAGCTTCTTTCCAGTTTTGAACGGAAGATATTTCCTTTTTCACCATAGCCCTCTATGGGCTTCCAAATATCCCTTTGCCAATTCCACAAGAACAGCCTTAGCGAAAGGCTTCTTGAAGGGAAAGATGTAACTCTGTGAGATGAATTAACAGAACACAGAGCAGTTTCTCAGAAAGCTTCTTTCCAGTTTTGAACGGAAGATATTTCCTTTTTCACCATACCCCTCTATGGGCTTCCAAATATCCCTTTGCCAATTCCACAAGAACAGCCTTAGCGAAAGGCTTCGTGAATTTAAAGATGTAACTCTGTGAGATGAATTAACAGAATATAGAACAGTTTCTCAGAAAGCTTCTTTCCAGTTTTGAACGGAAGATATTTCCTTTTTCACGATAGCCCTCTATGGGCTTCCAAATATCCCTTTGCCAATTCCACAAGAACAACCCTAGCGAAAGGCTTCTTGAAGGGAAAGATGTAACTCTGTGAGATGAATTAACAGAACACAGAGCAGTTTCTCAGAAAGATTCTTTTCAGTTTTGAACGGAAGATATTTCCTTTTTCACCATAGCCCTCTATGGCCTCCAAATATCCCTTTGCCAATTCCACAAGAACAGCCTTAGCGAAGGGCTTCCTGAAGGGAAAGATGTAACTCTGTGAGATGAATTAACAGAACACAGAGCAGTTTCTCAGAAAGCTTCTTTCCAGTTTTGAACGGAAGATATTTCCTTTTTCACCATAGCCCTCTATGGGCTTCCAAATATCCCTTTGCCAATTCCACAAGAACAGCCTTAGCGAAAGGCTTCTTGAAGGGAAAGATGTAACTCTGTGAGATGAATTAACAGAACACAGAGCAGTTTCTCAGAAAGCTTCTTTCCAGTTTTGAACGGAAGATATTTCCTTTTACACCATAGCCCTCTAAGGGCTTCCAAATATCCCTTTGCCAATTCCACAAGAACAGCCTTAGCGAAAGGCTTCTTGAAGTTAAAGATGTAACTCTGTGAGATGAATTTACAGAACACAGAGCAGTTTCTCAGAAAGCTTCTTTCCAGTTTTGAACGGAAGATATTTCCTTTTTCACCATAGCCCTCTATGGGCTTCCAAATATCCCTTTGCCAATTCCACAAGAACAGCCTTAGCGAAAGGCATCTTGAAGGGAAAGATGTAACTCTGTGAGATGAATTAACAGAACACAGAGCAGTTTCTCAGAAAGCTTCTTTCCAGTTTTGAACGGAAGATATTTCCTTTTTCACCATAGCCCTCTATGGGCTTCCAAATATCCCTTTGCCAATTCCACAAGAACAGCCTTAGCGAAAGGCTTCTTGAAGGGAAAGATGTAACTCTGTGAGATGAATTAACAGAACACAGAGCAGTTTCTCAGAAAGCTTCTTTCCAGTTTTGAACGGAAGATATTTCCTTTTTCACCATAGCCCTCTATGGGCTTCCAAATATCCCTTTGCCAATTCCACAAGAACAGCCTTAGCGAAAGGCTTCTTGAAGGGAAAGATGTAACTCTGTGAGATGAATTAACAGAACACAGAGCAGTTTCTCAGAAAGCTTCTTTCCAGTTTTGAACGGTAGATATTTCCTTTTTCACCGTAGCCCTCTATGGGCTTCCAAATATCCCTTTGCCAATTCCACAAGAACAGCCTTAGCGAAAGACTTCTTGAAGGGAAAGATGTAACTCTGTGAGATGAATTAACAGAACACAGAGCAGTTTCTCAGAAAGCTTCTTTCCAGTTTTGTACGGAAGATATTTCCTTTTTCACCATAGCCCTCTATGGTCTTCCAAATATCCCTTTGCCAATTCCACAAGAACAGCCTTAGCGAAAGGCTTCTTGAAGGAAGAGATGTAACTCTGCTAGATGAATTAACAGAACACAGAGCAGTTTCTCAGAAAGCTTCTTTCCACTTTTGAACGGAAGATATTTCCTTTTTCACCATAGCCCTCCATGGGCTTCCAAATATCCCTTTGCCAATTCCACAAGAAGAGCCTTAGCGAAAGGCTTCTTGAAGGGAAAGATGTAATTCTGTGAGATGAATTAAAAGAACACAGAGCAGTTTCTCAGAAAGCTTCTTTCCAGTTTTGAACGGATGATATTTCCTTTTTCACCATAGCCCTCTATGGGCTTCCAATTATCCCTTTGCCAATTCCACAAGAACAGCCTTAGCGAAAGGCTTCTTGAAGTTAAAGATGTAACTCTGCTAGATGAATTAACAGAACACAGAGCAGTTTCTCAGAAAGCTTCTTTCCACTTTTGAACGGAAGATATTTCCTTTTTCACCATAGCCCTCCATGGGCTTCCAAATATCCCTTTGCCAATTCCACAAGAAGAGCCTTAGCGAAAGGCTTCTTGAAGGGAAAGATGTAATTCTGTGACATGAATTAAAAGAACACAGAGCAGTTTCTCAGAAAGCTTCTTTCCAGTTTTGAACGGATGATATTTCCTTTTTCACCATAGCCCTCTATGGGTTTCCAAATATCCCTTTGCCAATTCCACAAGAACAGGCTTAGCGAAAGGCTTCTTGAAGGGAAAGATGTAACTCTGTGAGATGAATTAACAGAACACAGAGCAGTTTCTCAGAAAGCTTCTTTCCAGTTTTGAACGAAAGATATTTCCTTTTTCACCATAGCCCTCTATGGGCTTCCAAATATCCCTTTGCCAATTCCACAAGAACAGCCTTAGCGAAAGGCTTCTTGAAGGGAAAGATGTAACTCTGTGTGATGAATTAACAGAACATAGAATAGTTTCTCAGAAAGCTTCTTTCCAGTTTTGAACGGAAGATATTTCCTTTTTCTCCATAGCCCTCTATGGGCTTCCAAATATCCCTTTGCCAATTCCACAAGAACAGCCTTAGCGAAAGGCTTCTTGAATTTAAAGATGTAACTCTGTGAGATGAATTAACAGAACACAGAGCAGTTTCTCAGAAAGCTTCTTTCCAGTTTTGAACGGAAGATATTTCCTTTTTCACCAGAGCCCTCTATGGGCTTCCAAATATCCCTTTGCCAATTCCACAACAACAGCCTTAGCGAAAGGCTTCTTGAAGGAAGAGATGTAACTCTGCTAGATGAATTAACAGAACACAGAGCAGTTTCTCAGAAAGCTTCTTTCAACTTTTGAACGGAAGATATTTCCTTTTTCACCATAGCCCTCCATGTTCTACCAAATATCCCTTAGCCAATTCCACAAGAAGAGCCTTAGCAAAAGGCTTCTTTAAGGGAAAGATGTAACTCTGTGAGATGAATTAACAGAACACAGAGCAGTTTCTCAGAAAGATTCTTTCCAGTTTTGAACGGAAGATATTTCCTTTTTCACCATAGCCCTCTATAGGCTTCCAAATATCCCTTTGCCAATTCCACAAGAACAGACTTAGCGAAAGGCTTCTTGAAGTTAAAGATGTAACTCTGTGAGATGAATTAACAGAACACAGAGCAGTTTCTCAGAAAGCTTCTTTCCAGTTTTGAACGGAAGATATTTCCTTTTTCACCATAGCCCTCTATGGGCTTCCAAATATCCCTTTGCCAATTCCACAAGAACAGCCTTAGCGAAAGGCTTCTTGAAGTTAAAGAGGTAACTCTGTGAGATGAATTAACAGAACACAGAGCAGTTTCTCAGAAAGCTTCTTTCCAGTTTTGAACGGAAGATATTTCCTTTTTCACCATAGCCCTCTATGGGCTTCCAAATATCCCTTTGCCAATTCCACAAGAACAGCCTTAGCGAAAGGCTTCTTGAAGGGAAAGATGTAACTCTGTGAGATGAATTAACAGTACATAGAACAGTTTCTCAGAAAGCTTCTTTCCAGTTTTGAACGGAAGATATTTCCTTTTTCACCATAGCCCTCTCTGGGCTTCCAAATATCCCTTTGCCAATTCCACAAGAACAGCCTTAGCGAAAGGCTTCTTGAAGGGAAAGATGTAACTCTGTGAGATGAATTAACAGAACACAGAGCAGTTTCTCAGAAAGCTTCTTTCCAGTTTTGAACGGAAGATATTTCCTTTTTCACCATAGCCCTCTATGGGCTTCCAAATATCCCTTTGCCAATTCCACAAGAACAGCCTTAGCGAAAGGCTTCGTGAATTTAAAGATGTAACTCTGTGAGATGAATTAACAGAATATAGAACAGTTTCTCAGAAAGCTTCTTTCCAGTTTTGAACGGAAGATATTTCCTTTTTCACGATAGCCCTCTATGGGCTTCCAAATATCCCTTTGCCAATTCCACAAGAACAACCCTAGCGAAAGGCTTCTTGAAGGGAAAGATGTAACTCTGTGAGATGAATTAACAGAACACAGAGCAGTTTCTCAGAAAGATTCTTTCCAGTTTTGAACGGAAGATATTTCCTTTTTCACCATAGCCCTCTATGGGCTTCCAAATATCCCTTTGCCAATTCCACAAGAACAGCCTTAGCGAAGGGCTTCCTGAAGGGAAAGATGTAACTCTGTGAGATGAATTAACAGAACACAGAGCAGTTTCTCAGAAAGCTTCTTTCCAGTTTTGAACGGAAGATATTTCCTTTTTCACCATAGCCCTCTATGGGCTTCCAAATATCCCTTTGCCAATTCCACAAGAACAGCCTTAGCGAAAGGCTTCTTGAAGTTAAAGATGTAACTCTGTGAGATGAATTAACAGAACACAGAGCAGTTTCTCAGAAAGCTTCTTTCCAGTTTTGAACGGAAGATAATTCCTTTTTCACCATAGCCCTCTATGGGCTTCCAAATATCCCTTTGCCAATTCCAGAAGAACAGCCTTAGCGAAAGGCTTCTTGAAGGGAAAGATGTAACTCTGTGAGATGAATTAACAGAATATAGAACAGTTTCTCAGAAAGCTTCTTTCCAGTTTTGAACGGAAGATATTTCCTTTTTCACCATAGCCCTCTATGGGCTTCCAAATATCCCTTTGCCAATTCCACAAGAACAGCCTTAGCGAAAGGCTTCTTGAAGTTAAAGATGTAACTCCGTGAGATGAATTAACAGAACACAGAGCAGTTTCTCAGAAAGCTTCTTTCCAGTTTTGAACGGAAGATATTTCCTTTTTCACCATAGCCCTCTATGGGCTTCCAAATATCCCTTTGCCAATTCCACAAGAACAGCCTTAGCGAAAGGCTTCCTGAAGGGAAAGATGTAACTCTGTGAGATGAATTAACAGAACACAGAGCTGTTTCTCAGAAAGCTTCTTTCCAGTTTTGAACGGAAGATATTTCCTTTTTCACCATAGCCCTCTATGGGCTTCCAAATATCCCTTTGCCAATTCCACAAGAACAGCCTTAGCGAAAGGCTTCTTGCAGGGAAAGATGTAACTCTGTGAGATGAATTAACAGAACACAGAGCAGTTTCTCAGAAAGCTTCTTTCCAGTTTTGAACGGAAGATATTTCCTTTTTCACCATAGCCCTCTATGGGCTTCCAAATATCCCTTTGCCAATTCCACAAGAACAGCCTTAGCGAAAGGCTTCTTGAAGTTAAAGATGTAACTCTGCTAGATGAATTAACAGAACACAGAGCAGTTTCTCAGAAAGCTTCTTTCCACTTTTGAACGGAAGATATTTCCTTTTTCACCATAGCCCTCCATGGGCTTCCAAATATCCCTTTGCCAATTCCACAAGAAGAGCCTTAGCGAAAGGCTTCTTGAAGGGAAAGATGTAATTCGGTGAGATGAATTAAAAGAACACAGAGCAGTTTCTCAGAAAGCTTCTTTCCAGTTTTGAACGAAAGATATTTCCTTTTTCACCGTAGCCCTCTATGGGCTTCCAAATATCCCTTTGCCAATTCCACAAGAACAGCCTTAGCGAAAGGCTTCGTGAATTTAAAGATGTAACTCTGTGAGATGAATTAACAGAACACAGAGCAGTTTCTCAGAAAGCTTCTTTCCAGTTTTGAACGGAATATATTTCCTTTTTCACCATAGCCCTCTATGGGCTTCCAAATATCCCATTGCCAATTCCACAAGAACAGCCTTAGCGAAAGGCTTCTTGAAGGAAAATATGTAACTCTGTGAGATGAATTAACAGAACACAGAGCAGTTTCTCAGAAAGCTTCTTTCCAGTTTTGAACGGAAGATATTTCCTTTTTCACCATAGAACTCTATGGGCTTCCAAATATCCCTTTGCCAATTCCACAAGAACAACCTTAGCGCAAGGCTTCTTGAAGGGAAAGATGTAACTCTGTGAGATGAATTAACAGAACACAGAGCAGTTTCTCAGAAAGCTTCTTTCCAGTTTTGAACGGAAGATATTTCCTTTTTCACCATAGCCCTCTATGGGCTTCCAAATATCCCTTTGCCAATTCCACAAGAACAGCCTTAGCGAAAGGCTTCTTGAAGGGAAAGATGTAACTCTGTGAGATGAATTAACAGAACATAGAACAGTTTCTCACAAAGCTTCTTTCCAGTTTTGAACGGAAGATATTTCCTTTTTCGCCATAGCCCTCTATGGGCTTCCAAATATCCCTTTGCCAATTACACAAGAACAGCCTTAGCGAAAGGCTTCTTGAAGTTGAAGATGTAACTCTGTGAGATGAATTAACAGAACACAGAGCAGTTTCTCAGAAAGCTTCTTTCCAGTTTTGAACGGAAGATATTTCCTTTTTCACCATAGCCCTCTATGGGCTTCCAAATATCCCTTTGCCAATTCCACAAGAACAGCCTTAGCGAATGGCTTCCTGAAGGGAAAGATGTAACTCTGTGAGATGAATTACAGAACACACAGCAGTTTCTCAGAAAGCTTCTTTCCAGTTTTGAACGGAAGATATTTCCTTTTTCACCATAGCCCTCTATGGGCTTCCAAATATCCCTTTGCCAATTCCACAAGAACAGCCTTAGCGAAAGGCTTCTTGAAGTTAAAGATGTAACTCTGCTAGATGAATTAACAGAACACAGAGCAGTTTCTCAGAAAGCTTCTTTCAACTTTTGAACGGAAGATATTTCCTTTTTCACCATAGCCCTCCATGGGCTACCAAATATCACTTTGCCAATTCCACAAGAAGAGCCTTAGCGAAAGGCTTCTTGAAGGGAAAGATGAAACTCTGTGAGATGAATTAAAAGAACACAGAGCAGTTTCTCAGAAAGCTTCTTTCCAGTTTTGAACGGAAGATATTTCCTTTTTCACCATAGGCCTCTCTGGGCTTCCAAATATCCCTTTGCCAATTCTACAAGAACAGGCTTAGCGAAAGGCTTCTTGAAGGGAAAGATGTAACTCTGTGAGATGAATTAACAGGACACAGAGCAGTTTCTCAGAAAGCTTCTTTCCACTTTTGAACGGAAGATATTTCCTTTTTCACCATAGCCCTCCATGGGCTTCCAAATATCCCTTTGCCAATTCCACAAGAAGAGCCTTAGCGAAAGGCTTCTTGAAGGGAAAGATGTAATTCTGTGAGATGAATTAAAAGAACACAGAGCAGTTTCTCAGAAAGCTTCTTTCCAGTTTTGAACGGATGATATTTCCTTTTTCACCATAGCCCTCTAGGGGCTTCGAAATATCCCTTTGCCAATTCCACAAGAACAGGCTTAGCGAAAGGCTTCTTGAAGGGAAAGATGTAACTCTGTGAGATGAATTAACAGAACACAGAGCAGTTTCTCAGAAAGCTTCTCTCCAGTTTTGAACGGAAGATATTTCCTTTTTCAACATAGCCCTCTATGGGCTTCCAAATATCCCTTTGCCAATTCCACAAGAACAGCCTTAGCGAAAGGCTTCTTGAAGGGAAAGATGTAACTCTGTGAGATGAATTAACAGAACACAGAGCAGTTTCTCAGAAAGCTTCTTTCCAGTTTTGAACGGAAGATATATCCTTTTTCACCATAGCCCTCTATGGGCTTCCAAATATCCCTTTGCCAATTCCACAAGAACAGCATTAGCGAAAGACTTCTTGAAGGGAAAGATGTAACTCTGTGAGATGAATTAACAGAACACAGAGCAGTTTCTCAGAAAGCTTCTTTCCAGTTTTGAAAGGAAGATATTTCCTTTTTCACCATAGCAATCTATGGGCTTCCAAATATCCCTTTGCCAATTCCACAAGAACAGCCTTAGCGAAAGGCTTCTTGAAGGAAGAGATGTAACTCTGCTAGATGAATTAACAGAACACAGAGCAGTTTCTCAGAAAGCTTCTTTCCAGTTTTGAACGGAAGATATTTCCTTTTTCACCATAGCCCTCTATGGGCTTCCAAATATCCCTTTGCCAATTCCACAAGAACAGCCTTAGCGAAAGGCTTCTTGAAGTTAAAGATGTAACCCTGTGAGATGAATTAACAGAACACAGAGCAGTTTCTCAGAAAGCTTCTTTCCAGTTTTGAACGGAAGATAATTCCTTTTTCACCATAGCCCTCTATGGGCTTCCAAATATCCCTTTGCCAATTCCACAAGAACAGCCTTAGCGAAAGGCTTCCTGAAGGGAAAGATGTAACTCTGTGAGATGAATTAACAGAACACAGACCAGTTTCTCAGAAAGCTTCTTTCCAGTTTTGAACGGAAGATATTTCCTTTTTCACCATAGCCCTCTATGGGCTTCCAAATATCCCTTTGCCAATTCCACAAGAACAGCCTTAGCGAAAGGCTTCTTGCAGGGAAAGATGTAACTCTGTGAGATGAATTTACAGAACACAGAGCAGTTTCTCAGAAAGCTTCTTTCCAGTTTTGAACGGAAGATATTTCCTTTTTCACCATAGCCCTCTATGGGCTTCCAAATATCCCTTTGCCAATTCCACAAGAACAGCCTTAGCGACAGGCTTCTTGAAGTTAAAGATGTAACTCTGCTAGATGAATTAACAGAACACAGAGCAGTTTCTCAGAAAGCTTTTTTCCACTTTTGAACGGAAGATATTTCCTTTTTCACCATAGCCCTCCATGGGCTTCCAAATATCCCTTTGCCAATTCCACAAGAAGAGCCTTAGCGAAAGGCTTCTTGAAGGGAAAGATGTAATTCTGTGACATGAATTAAAAGAACACAGAGCAGTTTCTCAGAAAGCTTCTTTCCAGTTTTGAACGGATGATATTTCCTTTTTCACCATAGCCCTCTATGGGTTTCCAAATATCCCTTTGCCAATTCCACAAGAACAGGCTTAGCGAAAGGCTTCTTGAAGGGAAAGATGTAACTCTGTGAGATGAATTAACAGAACACAGAGCAGTTTCTCAGAAAGCTTCTTTCCAGTTTTGAACGAAAGATATTTCCTTTTTCACCATAGCCCTCTATGGGCTTCCTAATATCCCTTTGCCAATTCCACAAGAACAGCCTTAGCGAAAGGCTTCTTGAAGGGAAAGATGTAACTCTGTGTGATGAATTAACAGAACATAGAATAGTTTCTCAGAAAGCTTCTTTCCAGTTTTGAACGGAAGATATTTCCTTTTTCTCCATAGCCCTCTATGGGCTTCCAAATATCCCTTTGCCAATTCCACAAGAACAGCCTTAGCGAAAGGCTTCTTGAATTTAAAGATGTAACTCTGTGAGATGAATTAACAGAACACAGAGCAGTTTCTCAGAAAGCTTCTTTCCAGTTTTGAACGGAAGATATTTCCTTTTTCACCATAGCCCTCTATGGGCTTCCAAATATCCCTTTGCCAATTCCACAACAACAGCCTTAGCGAAAGGCTTCTTGAAGGAAGAGATGTAACTCTGCTAGATGAATTAACAGAACACAGAGCAGTTTCTCAGAAAGCTTCTTTCAACTTTTGAACGGAAGATATTTCCTTTTTCACCATAGCCCTCCATGGGCTACCAAATATCCCTTTGCCAATTCCACAAGAAGAGCCTTAGCAAAAGGCTTCTTGAAGGGAAAGACGTAACTCTGTGAGATGAATTAACAGAACACAGAGCAGTTTCTCAGAAAGATTCTTTCCAGTTTTGAACGGAAGATATTTCCTTTTTCACCATAGCCCTCTATGGGCTTCCAAATATCCCTTTGCCAATTCCACAAGAACAGACTTAGCGAAAGGCTTCTTGAAGTTAAAGATGTAACTCTGTGAGATGAATTAACAGAACACAGAGCAGTTTCTCAGAAAGCTTCTTTCCAGTTTTGAACGGAAGATATTTCCTTTTTCACCATAGCCCTCTATGGGCTTCCAAATATCCCTTTGCCAATTCCACAAGAACAGCCTTAGCGAAAGGCTTCTTGAAGTTAAAGAGGTAACTCTGTGAGATGAATTAACAGAACACAGAGCAGTTTCTCCGAAAGCTTCTTTCCAGTTTTGAACGGAAGATATTTCCTTTTTCACCATAGCCCTCTATGGGCTTCCAAATATCCCTTTGCCAATTCCACAAGAACAGCCTTAGCGAAAGGCTTCTTGAAGGGAAATGTGTAACTCTGTGAGATGAATTAACAGTACATAGAACAGTTTCTCAGAAAGCTTCTTTCCAGTTTTGAACGGAAGATATTTCCTTTTTCACCATAGCCCTCTATGGGCTTCCAAATATCAATTTGCCAATTCCACAAGAACAGCCTTAGCGAAAGGCTTCTTGAAGGAAGAGATGTAACTCTGCTAGATGAATTAACAGAACACAGAGCAGTTTCTCAGAAAGCTTTTTTCCACTTTTGAACGGAAGATATTTCCTTTTTCACCATAGCCCTCCATGGGCTTCCAAATATCCCTTTGCCAATTCCACAAGAAGAGCCTTAGCGAAAGGCTTCTTGAAGGGAAAGATGTAATTCTGTGAGATGAATTAAAAGAACACAGAGCAGTTTCTCAGAAAGCTTCTTTCCAGTTTTGAACGGATGATATTTCCTTTTTCACCATATCCCTCTATGGGCTTCCAAATATCCCTTTGCCAATTCCACAAGAACAGGCTTAGCGAAAGGCTTCTTGAAGGGAAAGATGTAACTCTGTGAGATGAATTAACAGAACACAGAGCAGTTTCTCAGAAAGCTTCTTTCCAGTTTTGAACGGAAGATATTTCCTTTTTCACCGTAGCCCTCTATGGGCTTCCAAATATCCCTTTGCCAATTCCACAAGAACAGCCTTAGCGAAAGGCTTCTTGAAGGGAAAGATGTAACTCTGTGAGATGAATTAACAGAACACAGAGCAGTTTCTCAGAAAGCTTCTTTCCAGTTTTGAACGGAAGATATTTCCTTTTTCACCAAAGCCCTCTATGGGCTTCCAAATATCCCTTTGCCAATTCCACAAGAACAGCCTTAGCGAAAGGCTTCTTGAAGGGAAAGATGTAACTCTGTGAGATGAATTAACAGAACACAGAGCAGTTTCTCAGAAAGCTTCTTTCCAGTTTTGAACGGAAGATATTTCCTTTTACACCATAGCCCTCTAAGGGCTTCCAAATATCCCTTTGCCAATTCCACAAGAACAGCCTTAGCGAAAGGCTTCTTGAAGTTAAAGATGTAACTCTGTGAGATGAATTTACAGAACACAGAGCAGTTTCTCAGAAAGCTTCTTTCCAGTTTTGAACGGAAGATATTTCCTTTTTCACCATAGCCCTCTATGGGCTTCCAAATATCCCTTTGCCAATTCCACAAGAACAGCCTTAGCGAAAGGCTTCTTGAAGGGAAAGATGTAACTCTGTGAGATGAATTAACAGAACACAGAGCAGTTTCTCAGAAAGCTTCTTTCCAGTTTTGAACGGAAGATATTTCCTTTTTCACCATAGCCCTCTATGGGCTTCCAAATATCCCTTTGCCAATTCCACAAGAACAGCCTTAGCGAAAGGCTTCTTGAAGGGAAAGATGTAACTCTGTGAGATGAATTAACAGAACACAGAGCAGTTTCTCAGAAAGCTTCTTTCCAGTTTTGAACGGAAGATATTTCCTTTTTCACCATAGCCCTCTATGGGCTTCCAAATATCCCTTTGCCAATTCCACAAGAACAGCCTTAGCGAAAGGCTTCTTGAAGGGAAAGATATAACTCTGTGAGATGAATTAACAGAACACAGAGCAGTTTCTCAGAAAGCTTCTTTCCAGTTTTGAACGGTAGATATTTCCTTTTTCACCGTAGCCCTCTATGGGCTTCCAAATATCCCTTTGCCAATTCCACAAGAACAGCCTTAGCGAAAGACTTCTTGAAGGGAAAGATGTAACTCTGTGAGATGAATTAACAGAACACAGAGCAGTTTCTCAGAAAGCTTCTTTCCAGTTTTGTACGGAAGATATTTCCTTTTTCACCATAGCCCTCTATGGGCTTCCAAATATCCCTTTGCCAATTCCACAAGAACAGCCTTAGCGAAAGGCTTCTTGAAGTTAAAGATGTAACTCTGCTAGATGAATTAACAGAACACAGAGCAGTTTCTCAGAAAGATTCTTTCCACTTTTGAACGGAAGATATTTCCTTTTTCACCATAGCCCTCCATGGGCTTCCAAATATCCCTTTGCCAATTCCACAAGAAGAGCCTTAGCGAAAGGCTTCTTGAAGGGAAAGATGTAATTCTGTGACATGAATTAAAAGAACACAGAGCAGTTTCTCAGAAAGCTTCTTTCCAGTTTTGAACGGATGATATTTCCTTTTTCACCATAGCCCTCTATGGGTTTCCAAATATCCCTTTGCCAATTCCACAAGAACAGGCTTAGCGAAAGGCTTCTTGAAGGGAAAGATGTAACTCTGTGAGATGAATTAACAGAACACAGAGCAGTTTCTCAGAAAGCTTCTTTCCAGTTTTGAACGAAAGATATTTCCTTTTTCACCGTAGCCCTCTATGGGCTTCCAAATATCCCTTTGCCAATTCCACAAGAACAGCCTTAGCGAAAGGCTTCTTGAAGGGAAAGATGTAACTCTGTGTGATGAATTAACAGAACATAGAATAGTTTCTCAGAAAGCTTCTTTCCAGTTTTGAACGGAAGATATTTCCTTTTTCTCCATAGCCCTCTATGGGCTTCCAAATATCCCTTTGCCAATTCCACAAGAACAGACTTAGCGAAAGGCTTCTTGAATTTAAAGATGTAACTCTGTGAGATGAATTAACAGAACACAGAGCAGTTTCTCAGAAAGCTTCTTTCCAGTTTTGAACGGAAGATATTTCCTTTTTCACCATAGCCCTCTATGGGCTTCCAAATATCCCTTTGCCAATTCCACAACAACAGCCTTAGCGAAAGGCTTCTTGAAGGAAGAGATGTAACTCTGCTAGATGAATTAACAGAACACAGAGCAGTTTCTCAGAAAGCTTCTTTCAACTTTTGAACGGAAGATATTTCCTTTTTCACCATAGCCCTCCATGTTCTACCAAATATCCTTTTGCCAATTCTACAAGAAGAGCCTTAGCAAAAGGCTTCTTGAAGGGAAAGATGTAACTCTGTGAGATGAATTAACAGAACACAGAGCAGTTTCTCAGAAAGATTCTTTCCAGTTTTGAACGGAAGATATTTCCTTTTTCACCATAGCCCTCTATAGGCTTCCAAATATCCCTTTGCCAATTCCACAAGAACAGACTTAGCGAAAGGCTTCTTGAAGTTAAAGATGTAACTCTGTGAGATGAATTAACAGAACACAGAGCAGTTTCTCAGAAAGCTTCTTTCCAGTTTAGAACGGAAGATATTTCCTTTTTCACCATAGCCCTCTATGGGCTTCCAAATATCCCTTTGCCAATTCCACAAGAACAGCCTTAGCGAAAGGCTTCTTGAAGTTAAAGAGGTAACTCTGTGAGATGAATTAACAGAACACAGAGCAGTTTCTCAGAAAGCTTCTTTCCAGTTTTGAACGGAAGATATTTCCTTTTTCACCATAGCCCTCTATGGGCTTCCAAATATCCCTTTGCCAATTCCACAAGAACAGCCTTAGCGAAAGGCTTCTTGAAGGGAAAGATGTAACTCTGTGAGATGAATTAACAGTACATAGAACAGTTTCTCAGAAAGCTTCTTTCCAGTTTTGAACGGAAGATATTTCCTTTTTCACCATAGCCCTCTATGGGCTTCCAAATATCCCTTTGCCAATTCCACAAGAACAGCCTTAGCGAAAGGCTTCTTGAAGGGAAAGATGTAACTCTGTGAGATGAATTAACAGAACACAGAGCAGTTTCTCAGAAAGCTTCTTTCCAGTTTTGAACGGAAGATATTTCCTTTTTCACCATAGCCCTCTATGGGCTTCCAAATATCCCTTTGCCAATTCCACAAGAGCAGCCTTAGCGAAAGGCTTCTTGAAGGGAAAGATGTAACTCTGTGAGATGAATTAACAGAACATAGAACAGTTTCTCAGAAAGCTTCTTTCCAGTTTTGAACGGAAGATATTTCCTTTTTCACCATAGCCCTCTATGGGCTTCCAAATATCCCTTTGCCAATTCCACAAGAACAGC
The DNA here is from genome assembly GCF_047675955.1 of Chlorocebus sabaeus. Taxonomy (NCBI): domain Eukaryota; kingdom Metazoa; phylum Chordata; class Mammalia; order Primates; family Cercopithecidae; genus Chlorocebus; species Chlorocebus sabaeus. The sequence continues at coordinate 700,939 of NW_027326935.1, read as the reverse complement.
CTTAGCGAAAGGCTTCTTGAAGTTAAAGATGTAACTCTGTGAGATGAATTAACAGAACACAGAGCAGTTTCTCAGAAAGCTTCTTTCCAGTTTTGAACGGAAGATATTTCCTTTTTCACCGTAGCCCTCTAAGGGCTTCCAAATATCCCTTTGCCAATTCCACAAGAACAGCCTTAGCGAAAGGCTTCCTGAAGGGAAAGATGTAAATCTGTGAGATGAATTAACAGAACACAGAGCTGTTTCTCAGAAAGCTTCTTTCCAGTTTTGAACGGAAGATATTTCCTTTTTCACCATAGCCCTCTATGGGCTTCCAAATATCCCTTTGCCAATTCCACAAGAACAGCCTTAGCGAAAGGCTTCTTGAAGGGAAAGATGTAACTCTGTGAGATGAATTAACAGAACACAGAGCAGTTTCTCAGAAAGCTTCTTTCCAGTTTTGAACGGAAGATATTTCCTTTTTCACCGTAGCCCTCTATGGGCTTCCAAATATCCCTTTGCCAATTCCACAAGAACAGCCTTAGCGAAAGGCTTCCTGAAGGGAAAGATGTAAATCTGTGAGATGAATTAACAGAACACAGAGCTGTTTCTCAGAAAGCTTCTTTCCAGTTTTGAACGGAAGATATTTCCTTTTTCACCATAGCCCTCTATGGGCTTCGAAATATCCCTTTGCCAATTCCACAAGAACAGCCTTAGCGAAAGGCTTCTTGAAGGGAAAGATGTAACTCTGTGAGATGAATTAACAGAACACAGAGCAGTTTCTCAGAAAGCTTCTTTCCAGTTTTGAACGGAAGATATTTCCTTTTTCACCATAGCCCTCTATGGGCTTCCAAATATCCCTTTGCCAATTCCACAAGAACAGCCTTAGCGAAAGGCTTCATGAAGTTAAAGATGTAACTCTGCTAGATGAATTAACAGAACACAGAGCAGTTTCTCAGAAAGCTTCTTTCCACTTTTGAACGGAAGATATTTCCTTTTTCACCATAGCCCTCCATGGGCTTCCAAATATCCCTTTGCCAATTCCACAAGAAGAGCCTTAGCGAAAGGCTTCTTGAAGGGAAAGATGTAATTCGGTGAGATGAATTAAAAGAACACAGAGCAGTTTCTCAGAAAGCTTCTTTCCAGTTTTGAACGGAAGATATTTCCTTTTTCACCATAGCCCTCTATGGGCTTCCAAATATCCCTTTGCCAATTCCACAACTACAGCCTTAGCGAAAGGCTTCTTGAAGTTAAAGATGTAACTCTGCTAGATGAATTAACAGAACACAGAGCAGTTTCTCAGAAAGATTCTTTCCACTTTTGAACGGAAGATATTTCCTTTTTCACCATAGCCCTCCATGGGCTTCCAAATATCCCTTTGCCAATTCCACAAGAAGAGCCTTAGCGAAAGGCTTCTTGAAGGGAAAGATGTAATTCTGTGACATGAATTAAAAGAACACAGAGCAGTTTCTCAGAAAGCTTCTTTCCAGTTTTGAACGGATGATATTTCCTTTTTCACCATAGCCCTCTATGGGTTTCCAAATATCCCTTTGCCAATTCCACAAGAACAGGCTTAGCGAAAGGCTTCTTGAAGGGAAAGATGTAACTCTGTGAGATGAATTAACAGAACACAGAGCAGTTTCTCAGAAAGCTTCTTTCCAGTTTTGAACGAAAGATATTTCCTTTTTCACCATAGCCCTCTATGGGCTTCCAAATATCCCTTTGCCAATTCCACAAGAACAGCCTTAGCGAAAGGCTTCTTGAAGGGAAAGATGTAACTCTGTGTGATGAATTAACAGAACATAGAATAGTTTCTCAGAAAGCTTCTTTCCAGTTTTGAACGGAAGATATTTCCTTTTTCTCCATAGCCCTCTATGGGCTTCCAAATATCCCTTTGCCAATTCCACAAGAACAGACTTAGCGAAAGGCTTCTTGAATTTAAAGATGTAACTCTGTGAGATGAATTAACAGAACACAGAGCAGTTTCTCAGAAAGCTTCTTTCCAGTTTTGAACGGAAGATATTTCCTTTTTCACCATAGCCCTCTATGGGCTTCCAAATATCCCTTTGCCAATTCCACAACAACAGCCTTAGCGAAAGGCTTCTTGAAGGAAGAGATGTAACTCTGCTAGATGAATTAACAGAACACAGAGCAGTTTCTCAGAAAGCTTCTTTCAACTTTTGAACGGAAGATATTTCCTTTTTCACCATAGCCCTCCATGTTCTACCAAATATCCTTTTGCCAATTCCACAAGAAGAGCCTTAGCAAAAGGCTTCTTGAAGGGAAAGATGTAACTCTGTGAGATGAATTAACAGAACACAGAGCAGTTTCTCAGAAAGATTCTTTCCAGTTTTGAACGGAAGATATTTCCTTTTTCACCATAGCCCTCTATAGGCTTCCAAATATCCCTTTGCCAATTCCACAAGAACAGACTTAGCGAAAGGCTTCTTGAAGTTAAAGATGTAACTCTGTGAGATGAATTAACAGAACACAGAGCAGTTTCTCAGAAAGCTTCTTTCCAGTTTAGAACGGAAGATATTTCCTTTTTCACCATAGCCCTCTATGGGCTTCCAAATATCCCTTTGCCAATTCCACAAGAACAGCCTTAGCGAAAGGCTTCTTGAAGTTAAAGAGGTAACTCTGTGAGATGAATTAACAGAACACAGAGCAGTTTCTCAGAAAGCTTCTTTCCAGTTTTGAACGGAAGATATTTCCTTTTTCACCATAGCCCTCTATGGGCTTCCAAATATCCCTTTGCCAATTCCACAAGAACAGCCTTAGCGAAAGGCTTCTTGAAGGGAAAGATGTAACTCTGTGAGATGAATTAACAGTACATAGAACAGTTTCTCAGAAAGCTTCTTTCCAGTTTTGAACGGAAGATATTTCCTTTTTCACCATAGCCCTCTATGGGCTTCCAAATATCCCTTTGCCAATTCCACAAGAACAGCCTTAGCGAAAGGCTTCTTGAAGGGAAAGATGTAACTCTGTGAGATGAATTAACAGAACACAGAGCAGTTTCTCAGAAAGCTTCTTTCCAGTTTTGAACGGAAGATATTTCCTTTTTCACCATAGCCCTCTATGGGCTTCCAAATATCCCTTTGCCAATTCCACAAGAACAGCCTTAGCGAAAGGCTTCTTGAAGGGAAAGATGTAACTCTGTGAGATGAATTAACAGAATATAGAACAGTTTCTCAGAAAGCTTCTTTCCAGTTTTGAACGGAAGATATTTCCTTTTTCACGATAGCCCTCTATGGGCTTCCAAATATCCCTTTGCCAATTCCACAAGAACAACCCTAGCGAAAGGCTTCTTGAAGGGAAAGATGTAACTCTGTGACATGAATTAACAGAACACAGAGCAGTTTCTCAGAAAGATTCTTTCCAGTTTTGAACGGAAGATATTTCCTTTTTCACCATAGCCCTCTATGGGCTTCCAAATATCCCTTTGCCAATTCCACAAGAACAGCCTTAGCGAAGGGCTTCCTGAAGGGAAAGATGTAACTCTGTGAGATGAATTAACAGAACACCGAGTAGTTTCTCAGAAAGCTTCTTTCCAGTTTTGAACGGAAGATATTTCCTTTTTCACCATAGCCCTCTATGGGCTTCCAAATATCCCTTTGCCAATTCCACAAGAACAGCCTTAGCGAAAGGCTTCTTGAAGTTAAAGATGTAACCCTGTGAGATGAATTAACAGAACACAGAGCAGTTTCTCAGAAAGCTTCTTTCCAGTTTTGAACGGAAGATAATTCCTTTTTCACCATAGCCCTCTATGGGCTTCCAAATATCCCTTTGCCAATTCCACAAGAACAGCCTTAGCGAAAGGCTTCTTGAAGGGAAAGATGTAACTCTGTGAGATGAATTAACAGAACATAGAACAGTTTCTCACAAAGCTTCTTTCCAGTTTTGAACGGAAGATATTTCCTTTTTCAAAATAGCCCTCTATGGGCTTCCAAATATCCCTTTGCCAATTCCACAAGAACAGCCTTAGCGAAAGGCTTCTTGAAGTTAAAGATGTAACTCTGTGAGATGAATTAACAGAACACAGAGCAGTTTCTCAGAAAGCTTCTTTCCAGTTTTGAACGGAAGATATTTCCTTTTTCACCATAGCCCTCTATGGGCTTCCAAATATCCCTTTGCCAATTCCACAAGAACAGCCTTAGCGAAAGGCTTCTTGAAGTTAAAGATGTAACCCTGTGAGATGAATTAACAGAACACAGAGCAGTTTCTCAGAAAGCTTCTTTCCAGTTTTGAACGGAAGATAATTCCTTTTTCACCATAGCCCTCTATGGGCTTCCAAATATCCCTTTGCCAATTCCACAAGAACAGCCTTAGCGAAAGGCTTCTTGAAGGGAAAGATGTAACTCTGTGAGATGAATTAACAGAATATAGAACAGTTTCTCAGAAAGCTTCTTTCCAGTTTTGAACGGAAGATATTTCCTTTTTCACCATAGCCCTCTATGGGCTTCCAAATATCCCTTTGCCAATTCCACAAGAACAGCCTTAGCGAAAGGCTTCTTGAAGTTAAAGATGTAACTCTGTGAGATGAATTAACAGAACACAGAGCAGTTTCTCAGAAAGCTTCTTTCCAGTTTTGAACGGAAGATATTTCCTTTTTCACCGTAGCCCTCTATGGGCTTCCAAATATCCCTTTGCCAATTCCACAAGAACAGCCTTAGCGAAAGGCTTCCTGAAGGGAAAGATGTAAATCTGTGAGATGAATTAACAGAACACAGAGCTGTTTCTCAGAAAGCTTCTTTCCAGTTTTGAACGGAAGATATTTCCTTTTTCACCATAGCCCTCTATGGGCTTCCAAATATCCCTTTGCCAATTCCACAAGAACAGCCTTAGCGAAAGGCTTCTTGAAGGGAAAGATGTAACTCTGTGAGATGAATTAACAGAACACAGAGCAGTTTCTCAGAAAGCTTCTTTCCAGTTTTGAACGGAAGATATTTCCTTTTTCACCATAGCCCTCTATGGGCTTCCAAATATCCCTTTGCCAATTCCACAAGAACAGCCTTAGCGAAAGGCTTCATGAAGTTAAAGATGTAACTCTGCTAGATGAATTAACAGAACACAGAGCAGTTTCTCAGAAAGCTTCTTTCCACTTTTGAACGGAAGATATTTCCTTTTTCACCATAGCCCTCCATGGGCTTCCAAATATCCCTTTGCCAATTCCACAAGAAGAGCCTTAGCGAAAGGCTTCTTGAAGGGAAAGATGTAATTCGGTGAGATGAATTAAAAGAACACAGAGCAGTTTCTCAGAAAGCTTCTTTCCAGTTTTGAACGGAAGATATTTCCTTTTTCACCATAGCCCTCTATGGGCTTCCAAATATCCCTTTGCCAATTCCACAAGAACAGCCTTAGCGAAAGGCTTCTTGAAGGGAAAGATGTAACTCTGTGAGATGAATTAACAGAACACAGAGCAGTTTCTCAGAAAGCTTCTTTCCAGTTTTGAACGGAAGATATTTCCTTTTTCACCATAGCCCTCTATGGGCTTCCAAATATCCCTTTGCCAATTCCACAAGAACAGCCTTAGCGAAAGGCTTCGTGAATTTAAAGATGTAACTCTGTGAGATGAATTAACAGAATATAGAACAGTTTCTCAGAAAGCTTCTTTCCAGTTTTGAACGGAAGATATTTCCTTTTTCACGATAGCCCTCTATGGGCTTCCAAATATCCCTTTGCCAATTCCACAAGAACAACCCTAGCGAAAGGCTTCTTGAAGGGAAAGATGTAACTCTGTGACATGAATTAACAGAACACAGAGCAGTTTCTCAGAAAGATTCTTTCCAGTTTTGAACGGAAGATATTTCCTTTTTCACCATAGCCCTCTATGGGCTTCCAAATATCCCTTTGCCAATTCCACAAGAACAGCCTTAGCGAAGGGCTTCCTGAAGGGAAAGATGTAACTCTGTGAGATGAATTAACAGAACACAGAGCAGTTTCTCAGAAAGCTTCTTTCCAGTTTTGAACGGAAGATATTTCCTTTTTCACCATAGCCCTCTATGGGCTTCCAAATATCCCTTTGCCAATTCCACAAGAACAGCCTTAGCGAAAGGCTTCTTGAAGTTAAAGATGTAACCCTGTGAGATGAATTAACAGAACACAGAGCAGTTTCTCAGAAAGCTTCTTTCCAGTTTTGAACGGAAGATAATTCCTTTTTCACCATAGCCCTCTATGGGCTTCCAAATATCCCTTTGCCAATTCCACAAGAACAGCCTTAGCGAAAGGCTTCTTGAAGGGAAAGATGTAACTCTGTGAGATGAATTAACAGAACATAGAACAGTTTCTCAGAAAGCTTCTTTCCAGTTTTGAACGGAAGATATTTCCTTTTTCACCATAGCCCTCTATGGGCTTCCAAATATCCCTTTGCCAATTCCACAAGAACAGCCTTAGCGAAAGGCTTCTTGAAGTTAAAGATGTAACTCTGTGAGATGAATTAACAGAACACAGAGCAGTTTCTCAGAAAGCTTCTTTCCAGTTTTGAACGGAAGATATTTCCTTTTTCACCATAGCCCTCTATGGGCTTCCAAATATCCCTTTGCCAATTCCACAAGAACAGCCTTAGCGAAAGGCTTCTTGAAGTTAAAGATGTAACCCTGTGAGATGAATTAACAGAACACAGAGCAGTTTCTCAGAAAGCTTCTTTCCAGTTTTGAACGGAAGATAATTCCTTTTTCACCATAGCCCTCTATGGGCTTCCAAATATCCCTTTGCCAATTCCACAAGAACAGCCTTAGCGAAAGGCTTCTTGAAGGGAAAGATGTAACTCTGTGAGATGAATTAACAGAATATAGAACAGTTTCTCAGAAAGCTTCTTTCCAGTTTTGAACGGAAGATATTTCCTTTTTCACCATAGCCCTCTATGGGCTTCCAAATATCCCTTTGCCAATTCCACAAGAACAGCCTTAGCGAAAGGCTTCTTGAAGTTAAAGATGTAACTCTGTGAGATGAATTAACAGAACACAGAGCAGTTTCTCAGAAAGCTTCTTTCCAGTTTTGAACGGAAGATATTTCCTTTTTCACCGTAGCCCTCTATGGGCTTCCAAATATCCCTTTGCCAATTCCACAAGAACAGCCTTAGCGAAAGGCTTCCTGAAGGGAAAGATGTAAATCTGTGAGATGAATTAACAGAACACAGAGCTGTTTCTCAGAAAGCTTCTTTCCAGTTTTGAACGGAAGATATTTCCTTTTTCACCATAGCCCTCTATGGGCTTCCAAATATCCCTTTGCCAATTCCACAAGAACAGCCTTAGCGAAAGGCTTCTTGAAGGGAAAGATGTAACTCTGAGAGATGAATTAACAGAACACAGAGCAGTTTCTCAGAAAGCTTCTTTCCAGTTTTGAACGGAAGATATTTCCTTTTTCACCGTAGCCCTCTATGGGCTTCCAAATATCCCTTTGCCAATTCCACAAGAACAGCCTTAGCGAAAGGCTTCCTGAAGGGAAAGATGTAAATCAGTGAGATGAATTAACAGAACACAGAGCTGTTTCTCAGAAAGCTTCTTTCCAGTTTTGAACGGAAGATATTTCCTTTTTCACCATAGCCCTCTATGGGCTTCCAAATATCCCTTTGCCAATTCCACAAGAACAGCCTTAGCGAAAGGCTTCTTGAAGGGAAAGATGTAACTCTGTGAGATGAATTAACAGAACACAGAGCAGTTTCTCAGAAAGCTTCTTTCCAGTTTTGAACGGAAGATATTTCCTTTTTCACCATAGCCCTCTAAGGGCTTCCAAATATCCCTTTGCCAATTCCACAAGAACAGCCTTAGCGAAAGGCTTCATGAAGTTAAAGATGTAACTCTGCTAGATGAATTAACAGAACACAGAGCAGTTTCTCAGAAAGCTTCTTTCCACTTTTGAACGGAAGATATTTCCTTTTTCACCATAGTCCTCCATGGGCTTCCAAATATCCCTTTGCCAATTCCACAAGAAGAGCCTTAGCGAAAGGCTTCTTGAAGGGAAAGATGTAATTCGGTGAGATGAATTAAAAGAACACAGAGCAGTTTCTCAGAAAGCTTCTTTCCAGTTTTGAACGAAAGATATTTCCTTTTTCACCGTAGCCCTCTATGGGCTTCCAAATATCCCTTTGCCAATTCCACAAGAACAGCCTTAGCGAAAGGCTTCTTGAAGGGAAAGATGTAACTCTGTGAGATGAATTAACAGAACATAGAACAGTTTCTCAGAAAGCTTCTTTCCAGTTTTGAACGGAAGATATTTCCTTTTTCTCCATAGCCCTCTATGGGCTTCCAAATATCCCTTTGCCAATTCCACAAGAACAGCCTTAGAGAAAGGCTTCTTGAATTTAAAGATGTAACTCTGTGAGATGAATTAACAGAACACAGAGCAGTTTCTCAGAAAGCTTCTTTCCAGTTTTGAACGGAAGATATTTCCTTTTTCACCATAGCCCTCTATGGGCTTCCAAATATCCCTTTGCCAATTCCACAACAACAGCCTTAGCGAAAGGCTTCTTGAAGGAAGAGATGTAACTCTGCTAGATGAATTAACAGAACACAGAGCAGTTTCTCAGAAAGCTTCTTTCAACTTTTGAACGGAAGATATTTCCTTTTTCACCATAGCCCTCCATGGGCTACCAAATATCCCTTTGCCAATTCCACAAGAAGAGCCTTAGCAAAAGGCTTCTTGAAGGGAAAGATGTAACTCTGTGAGATGAATTAACAGAACACAGAGCAGTTTCTCAGGAAGATTCTTTCCAGTTTTGAACGGAAGATATTTCCTTTTTCACCATAGCCCTCTATAGGCTTCCAAATATCCCTTTGCCAATTCCACAAGAACAGACTTAGCGAAAGGCTTCTTGAAGTTAAAGATGTAACTCTGTGAGATGAATTAACAGAACACAGAGCAGTTTCTCAGAAAGCTTCTTTCCAGTTTTGAACGGAAGATATTTCCTTTTTCACCATAGCCCTCTATGGGCTTCCAAATATCCCTTTGCCAATTCCACAAGAACAGCCTTAGCGAAAGGCTTCTTGAAGTTAAAGAGGTAACTCTGTGAGATGAATTAACAGAACACAGAGCAGTTTCTCAGAAAGCTTCTTTCCAGTTTTGAACGGAAGATATTTCCTTTTTCACCATAGCCCTCTATGGGCTTCCAAATATCCCTTTGCCAATTCCACAAGAACAGCCTTAGCGAAAGGCTTCTTGAAGGGAAAGATGTAACTCTGTGAGATGAATTAACAGTACATAGAACAGTTTCTCAGAAAGCTTCTTTCCAGTTTTGAACGGAAGATATTTCCTTTTTCACCATAGCCCTCTATGGGCTTCCAAATATCCCTTTGCCAATTCCACAAGAACAGCCTTAGCGAAAGGCTTCTTGAAGGGAAAGATGTAACTCTGTGAGATGAATTAACAGAACACAGAGCAGTTTCTCAGAAAGCTTCTTTCCAGTTTTGAACGGAAGATATTTCCTTTTTCACCATAGCCCTCTATGGGCTTCCAAATATCCCTTTGCCAATTCCACAAGAACAGCCTTAGCGAAAGGCTTCGTGAATTTAAAGATGTAACTCTGTGAGATGAATTAACAGAATATAGAACAGTTTCTCAGAAAGCTTCTTTCCAGTTTTGAACGGAAGATATTTCCTTTTTCACGATAGCCCTCTATGGGCTTCCAAATATCCCTTTGCCAATTCCACAAGAACAACCCTAGCGAAAGGCTTCTTGAAGGGAAAGATGTAACTCTGTGAGATGAATTAACAGAACACAGAGCAGTTTCTCAGAAAGATTCTTTCCAGTTTTGAACGGAAGACATTTCCTTTTTCACCATAGCCCTCTATGGGCTTCCAAATATCCCTTTGCCAATTCCACAAGAACAGCCTTAGCGAAAGGCTTCTTGAAGTTAAAGATGTAACTCCGTGAGATGAATTAACAGAACACAGAGCAGTTTCTCAGAAAGCTTCTTTCCAGTTTTGAACGGAAGATATTTCCTTTTTCACCATAGCCCTCTATGGGCTTCCAAATATCCCTTTGCCAATTCCACAAGAACAGCCTTAGCGAAAGGCTTCTTGAAGTTAAAGATGTAACTCTGTGAGATGAATTAACAGTACATAGAACAGTTTCTCAGAAAGCTTCTTTCCAGTTTTCAACGGAAGATATTTCCTTTTTCACCATAGCCCTCTATGGGCTTCCAAATATCCCTTTGCCAATTCCACAAGAACAGCATTAGCGAAAGGCTTCTTGAAGGGAAAGATGTAACTCTGTGAGATGAATTAACAGAACACAGAGCAGTTTCTCAGAAAGCTTCTTTCCAGTTTTGAACGGAAGATATTTCCTTTTTCACCATAGCCCTCTATGGGCTTCCAAATATCCCTTTGCCAATTCCACAAGAACAGCCTTAGCGAAAGGCTTCGTGAATTTAAAGATGTAACTCTGTGAGATGAATTAACAGAATATAGAACAGTTTCTCAGAAAGCTTCTTTCCAGTTTTGAACGGAAGATATTTCCTTTTTCACGATAGCCCTCTATGGGCTTCCAAATATCCCTTTGCCAATTCCACAAGAACAACCCTAGCGAAAGGCTTCTTGAAGGGAAAGATGTAACTCTGTGACATGAATTAACAGAACACAGAGCAGTTTCTCAGAAAGATTCTTTCCAGTTTTGAACGGAAGATATTTCCTTTTTCACCATAGCCCTCTATGGGCTTCCAAATATCCCTTTGCCAATTCCACAAGAACAGCCTTAGCGAAAGGCTTCTTGAAGTTAAAGAGGTAACTCTGTGAGATGAATTAACAGAACACAGAGCAGTTTCTCAGAAAGCTTCTTTCCAGTTTTGAACGGAAGATATTTCCTTTTTCACCATAGCCCTCTATGGGCTTCCAAATATCCCTTTGCCAATTCCACAAGAACAGCCTTAGCGAAAGGCTTCTTGAAGGGAAAGATGTAACTCTGTGAGATGAATTAACAGTACATAGAACAGTTTCTCAGAAAGCTTCTTTCCAGTTTTGAACGGAAGATATTTCCTTTTTCACCATAGCCCTCTATGGGCTTCCAAATATCCCTTTGCCAATTCCACAAGAACAGCCTTAGCGAAAGGCTTCTTGAAGGGAAAGATGTAACTCTGTGAGATGAATTAACAGAACACAGAGCAGTTTCTCAGAAAGCTTCTTTCCAGTTTTGAACGGAAGATATTTCCTTTTTCACCATAGCCCTCTATGGGCTTCCAAATATCCCTTTGCCAATTCCACAAGAACAGCCTTAGCGAAAGGCTTCTTGAAGGGAAAGATGTAACTCTGTGAGATGAATTAACAGAATATAGAACAGTTTCTCAGAAAGCTTCTTTCCAGTTTTGAACGGAAGATATTTCCTTTTTCACGATAGCCCTCTATGGGCTTCCAAATATCCCTTTGCCAATTCCACAAGAACAACCCTAGCGAAAGGCTTCTTGAAGGGAAAGATGTAACTCTGTGACATGAATTAACAGAACACAGAGCAGTTTCTCAGAAAGATTCTTTCCAGTTTTGAACGGAAGATATTTCCTTTTTCACCATAGCCCTCTATGGGCTTCCAAATATCCCTTTGCCAATTCCACAAGAACAGCCTTAGCGAAGGGCTTCCTGAAGGGAAAGATGTAACTCTGTGAGATGAATTAACAGAACACAGAGTAGTTTCTCAGAAAGCTTCTTTCCAGTTTTGAACGGAAGATATTTCCTTTTTCACCATAGCCCTCTATGGGCTTCCAAATATCCCTTTGCCAATTCCACAAGAACAGCCTTAGCGAAAGGCTTCTTGAAGTTAAAGATGTAACCCTGTGAGATGAATTAACAGAACACAGAGCAGTTTCTCAGAAAGCTTCTTTCCAGTTTTGAACGGAAGATAATTCCTTTTTCACCATAGCCCTCTATGGGCTTCCAAATATCCCTTTGCCAATTCCACAAGAACAGCCTTAGCGAAAGGCTTCTTGAAGGGAAAGATGTAACTCTGTGAGATGAATTAACAGAACATAGAACAGTTTCTCAGAAAGCTTCTTTCCAGTTTTGAACGGAAGATATTTCCTTTTTCAAAATAGCCCTCTATGGGCTTCCAAATATCCCTTTGCCAATTCCACAAGAACAGCCTTAGCGAAAGGCTTCTTGAAGTTAAAGATGTAACTCTGTGAGATGAATTAACAGAACACAGAGCAGTTTCTCAGAAAGCTTCTTTCCAGTTTTGAACGGAAGATATTTCCTTTTTCACCATAGCCCTCTATGGGCTTCCAAATATCCCTTTGCCAATTCCACAAGAACAGCCTTAGCGAAAGGCTTCTTGAAGTTAAAGATGTAACCCTGTGAGATGAATTAACAGAACACAGAGCAGTTTCTCAGAAAGCTTCTTTCCAGTTTTGAACGGAAGATAATTCCTTTTTCACCATAGCCCTCTATGGGCTTCCAAATATCCCTTTGCCAATTCCACAAGAACAGCCTTAGCGAAAGGCTTCTTGAAGGGAAAGATGTAACTCTGTGAGATGAATTAACAGAATATAGAACAGTTTCTCAGAAAGCTTCTTTCCAGTTTTGAACGGAAGATATTTCCTTTTTCACCATAGCCCTCTATGGGCTTCCAAATATCCCTTTGCCAATTCCACAAGAACAGCCTTAGCGAAAGGCTTCTTGAAGTTAAAGATGTAACTCTGTGAGATGAATTAACAGAACACAGAGCAGTTTCTCAGAAAGCTTCTTTCCAGTTTTGAACGGAAGATATTTCCTTTTTCACCGTAGCCCTCTATGGGCTTCCAAATATCCCTTTGCCAATTCCACAAGAACAGCCTTAGCGAAAGGCTTCCTGAAGGGAAAGATGTAAATCTGTGAGATGAATTAACAGAACACAGAGCTGTTTCTCAGAAAGCTTCTTTCCAGTTTTGAACGGAAGATATTTCCTTTTTCACCATAGCCCTCTATGGGCTTCCAAATATCCCTTTGCCAATTCCACAAGAACAGCCTTAGCGAAAGGCTTCTTGAAGGGAAAGATGTAACTCTGTGAGATGAATTAACAGAACACAGAGCAGTTTCTCAGAAAGCTTCTTTCCAGTTTTGAACGGAAGATATTTCCTTTTTCACCATAGCCCTCTATGGGCTTCCAAATATCCCTTTGCCAATTCCACAAGAACAGCCTTAGCGAAAGGCTTCATGAAGTTAAAGATGTAACTCTGCTAGATGAATTAACAGAACACAGAGCAGTTTCTCAGAAAGCTTCTTTCCACTTTTGAACGGAAGATATTTCCTTTTTCACCATAGCCCTCCATGGGCTTCCAAATATCCCTTTGCCAATTCCACAAGAAGAGCCTTAGCGAAAGGCTTCTTGAAGGGAAAGATGTAATTCGGTGAGATGAATTAAAAGAACACAGAGCAGTTTCTCAGAAAGCTTCTTTCCAGTTTTGAACGGAAGATATTTCCTTTTTCACCATAGCCCTCTATGGGCTTCCAAATATCCCTTTGCCAATTCCACAAGAACAGCCTTAGCGAAAGGCTTCTTGAAGGGAAAGATGTAACTCTGTGAGATGAATTAACAGAACACAGAGCAGTTTCTCAGAAAGCTTCTTTCCAGTTTTGAACGGAAGATATTTCCTTTTTCACCATAGCCCTCTATGGGCTTCCAAATATCCCTTTGCCAATTCCACAAGAACAGCCTTAGCGAAAGGCTTCGTGAATTTAAAGATGTAACTCTGTGAGATGAATTAACAGAATATAGAACAGTTTCTCAGAAAGCTTCTTTCCAGTTTTGAACGGAAGATATTTCCTTTTTCACGATAGCCCTCTATGGGCTTCCAAATATCCCTTTGCCAATTCCACAAGAACAACCCTAGCGAAAGGCTTCTTGAAGGGAAAGATGTAACTCTGTGACATGAATTAACAGAACACAGAGCAGTTTCTCAGAAAGATTCTTTCCAGTTTTGAACGGAAGATATTTCCTTTTTCACCATAGCCCTCTATGGGCTTCCAAATATCCCTTTGCCAATTCCACAAGAACAGCCTTAGCGAAGGGCTTCCTGAAGGGAAAGATGTAACTCTGTGAGATGAATTAACAGAACACAGAGCAGTTTCTCAGAAAGCTTCTTTCCAGTTTTGAACGGAAGATATTTCCTTTTTCACCATAGCCCTCTATGGGCTTCCAAATATCCCTTTGCCAATTCCACAAGAACAGCCTTAGCGAAAGGCTTCTTGAAGTTAAAGATGTAACCCTGTGAGATGAATTAACAGAACACAGAGCAGTTTCTCAGAAAGCTTCTTTCCAGTTTTGAACGGAAGATAATTCCTTTTTCACCATAGCCCTCTATGGGCTTCCAAATATCCCTTTGCCAATTCCACAAGAACAGCCTTAGCGAAAGGCTTCTTGAAGGGAAAGATGTAACTCTGTGAGATGAATTAACAGAACATAGAACAGTTTCTCAGAAAGCTTCTTTCCAGTTTTGAACGGAAGATATTTCCTTTTTCACCATAGCCCTCTATGGGCTTCCAAATATCCCTTTGCCAATTCCACAAGAACAGCCTTAGCGAAAGGCTTCTTGAAGTTAAAGATGTAACTCTGTGAGATGAATTAACAGAACACAGAGCAGTTTCTCAGAAAGCTTCTTTCCAGTTTTGAACGGAAGATATTTCCTTTTTCACCATAGCCCTCTATGGGCTTCCAAATATCCCTTTGCCAATTCCACAAGAACAGCCTTAGCGAAAGGCTTCTTGAAGTTAAAGATGTAACCCTGTGAGATGAATTAACAGAACACAGAGCAGTTTCTCAGAAAGCTTCTTTCCAGTTTTGAACGGAAGATAATTCCTTTTTCACCATAGCCCTCTATGGGCTTCCAAATATCCCTTTGCCAATTCCACAAGAACAGCCTTAGCGAAAGGCTTCTTGAAGGGAAAGATGTAACTCTGTGAGATGAATTAACAGAATATAGAACAGTTTCTCAGAAAGCTTCTTTCCAGTTTTGAACGGAAGATATTTCCTTTTTCACCATAGCCCTCTATGGGCTTCCAAATATCCCTTTGCCAATTCCACAAGAACAGCCTTAGCGAAAGGCTTCTTGAAGTTAAAGATGTAACTCTGTGAGATGAATTAACAGAACACAGAGCAGTTTCTCAGAAAGCTTCTTTCCAGTTTTGAACGGAAGATATTTCCTTTTTCACCGTAGCCCTCTATGGGCTTCCAAATATCCCTTTGCCAATTCCACAAGAACAGCCTTAGCGAAAGGCTTCCTGAAGGGAAAGATGTAAATCTGTGAGATGAATTAACAGAACACAGAGCTGTTTCTCAGAAAGCTTCTTTCCAGTTTTGAACGGAAGATATTTCCTTTTTCACCATAGCCCTCTATGGGCTTCCAAATATCCCTTTGCCAATTCCACAAGAACAGCCTTAGCGAAAGGCTTCTTGAAGGGAAAGATGTAACTCTGTGAGATGAATTAACAGAACACAGAGCAGTTTCTCAGAAAGCTTCTTTCCAGTTTTGAACGGAAGATATTTCCTTTTTCACCGTAGCCCTCTATGGGCTTCCAAATATCCCTTTGCCAATTCCACAAGAACAGCCTTAGCGAAAGGCTTCCTGAAGGGAAAGATGTAAATCAGTGAGATGAATTAACAGAACACAGAGCTGTTTCTCAGAAAGCTTCTTTCCAGTTTTGAACGGAAGATATTTCCTTTTTCACCATAGCCCTCTATGGGCTTCCAAATATCCCTTTGCCAATTCCACAAGAACAGCCTTAGCGAAAGGCTTCTTGAAGGGAAAGATGTAACTCTGTGAGATGAATTAACAGAACACAGAGCAGTTTCTCAGAAAGCTTCTTTCCAGTTTTGAACGGAAGATATTTCCTTTTTCACCATAGCCCTCTAAGGGCTTCCAAATATCCCTTTGCCAATTCCACAAGAACAGCCTTAGCGAAAGGCTTCATGAAGTTAAAGATGTAACTCTGCTAGATGAATTAACAGAACACAGAGCAGTTTCTCAGAAAGCTTCTTTCCACTTTTGAACGGAAGATATTTCCTTTTTCACCATAGTCCTCCATGGGCTTCCAAATATCCCTTTGCCAATTCCACAAGAAGAGCCTTAGCGAAAGGCTTCTTGAAGGGAAAGATGTAATTCGGTGAGATGAATTAAAAGAACACAGAGCAGTTTCTCAGAAAGCTTCTTTCCAGTTTTGAACGAAAGATATTTCCTTTTTCACCGTAGCCCTCTATGGGCTTCCAAATATCCCTTTGCCAATTCCACAAGAACAGCCTTAGCGAAAGGCTTCTTGAAGGGAAAGATGTAACTCTGTGAGATGAATTAACAGAACATAGAACAGTTTCTCAGAAAGCTTCTTTCCAGTTTTGAACGGAAGATATTTCCTTTTTCTCCATAGCCCTCTATGGGCTTCCAAATATCCCTTTGCCAATTCCACAAGAACAGCCTTAGAGAAAGGCTTCTTGAATTTAAAGATGTAACTCTGTGAGATGAATTAACAGAACACAGAGCAGTTTCTCAGAAAGCTTCTTTCCAGTTTTGAACGGAAGATATTTCCTTTTTCACCATAGCCCTCTATGGGCTTCCAAATATCCCTTTGCCAATTCCACAACAACAGCCTTAGCGAAAGGCTTCTTGAAGGAAGAGATGTAACTCTGCTAGATGAATTAACAGAACACAGAGCAGTTTCTCAGAAAGCTTCTTTCAACTTTTGAACGGAAGATATTTCCTTTTTCACCATAGCCCTCCATGGGCTACCAAATATCCCTTTGCCAATTCCACAAGAAGAGCCTTAGCAAAAGGCTTCTTGAAGGGAAAGATGTAACTCTGTGAGATGAATTAACAGAACACAGAGCAGTTTCTCAGGAAGATTCTTTCCAGTTTTGAACGGAAGATATTTCCTTTTTCACCATAGCCCTCTATAGGCTTCCAAATATCCCTTTGCCAATTCCACAAGAACAGACTTAGCGAAAGGCTTCTTGAAGTTAAAGATGTAACTCTGTGAGATGAATTAACAGAACACAGAGCAGTTTCTCAGAAAGCTTCTTTCCAGTTTTGAACGGAAGATATTTCCTTTTTCACCATAGCCCTCTATGGGCTTCCAAATATCCCTTTGCCAATTCCACAAGAACAGCCTTAGCGAAAGGCTTCTTGAAGTTAAAGAGGTAACTCTGTGAGATGAATTAACAGAACACAGAGCAGTTTCTCAGAAAGCTTCTTTCCAGTTTTGAACGGAAGATATTTCCTTTTTCACCATAGCCCTCTATGGGCTTCCAAATATCCCTTTGCCAATTCCACAAGAACAGCCTTAGCGAAAGGCTTCTTGAAGGGAAAGATGTAACTCTGTGAGATGAATTAACAGTACATAGAACAGTTTCTCAGAAAGCTTCTTTCCAGTTTTGAACGGAAGATATTTCCTTTTTCACCATAGCCCTCTATGGGCTTCCAAATATCCCTTTGCCAATTCCACAAGAACAGCCTTAGCGAAAGGCTTCTTGAAGGGAAAGATGTAACTCTGTGAGATGAATTAACAGAACACAGAGCAGTTTCTCAGAAAGCTTCTTTCCAGTTTTGAACGGAAGATATTTCCTTTTTCACCATAGCCCTCTATGGGCTTCCAAATATCCCTTTGCCAATTCCACAAGAACAGCCTTAGCGAAAGGCTTCGTGAATTTAAAGATGTAACTCTGTGAGATGAATTAACAGAATATAGAACAGTTTCTCAGAAAGCTTCTTTCCAGTTTTGAACGGAAGATATTTCCTTTTTCACGATAGCCCTCTATGGGCTTCCAAATATCCCTTTGCCAATTCCACAAGAACAACCCTAGCGAAAGGCTTCTTGAAGGGAAAGATGTAACTCTGTGAGATGAATTAACAGAACACAGAGCAGTTTCTCAGAAAGATTCTTTCCAGTTTTGAACGGAAGACATTTCCTTTTTCACCATAGCCCTCTTTGGGCTTCCAAATATCCCTTTGCCAATTCCACAAGAACAGCCTTAGCGAAGGGCTTCCTGAAGGGAAAGATGTAACTCTGTGAGATGAATTAACAGAACACAGAGCAGTTTCTCAGAATGCTTCTTTCCAGTTTTGAACGGAAGATATTTCCTTTTTCACCATAGCCCTCTATGGGCTTCCAAATATCCCTTTGCCAATTCCACAAGAACAGCCTTAGTGAAAGGCTTCTTGAAGTTAAAGATGTAACCCTGTGAGATGAATTAACAGAACACAGAGCAGTTTCTCAGAAAGCTTCTTTCCAGTTTTGAACGGAAGATAATTCCTTTTTCACCATAGCCCTCTATGGGCTTCCAAATATCCCTTTGCCAATTCCACAAGAACAGCCTTAGCGAACGGCTTCTTGAAGGGAAAGATGTAACTCTGTGAGATGAATTAACAGAACATAGAACAGTTTCTCAGAAAGCTTCTTTCCAGTTTTGAACGGAAGATATTTCCTTTTTCACCATAGCCCTCTATGGGCTTCCAAATATCCCTTTGCCAATTCCACAAGAACAGCCTTAGCGAAAGGCTTCTTGAAGTTAAAGATGTAACTCTGTGAGATGAATTAACAGAACACAGAGCAGTTTCTCAGAAAGCTTCTTTCCAGTTTTGAACGGAAGATATTTCCTTTTTCACCATAGCCCTCTATGGGCTTCCAAATATCCCTTTGCCAATTCCACAAGAACAGCCTTAGCGAAAGGCTTCTTGAAGTTAAAGATGTAACCCTGTGAGATGAATTAACAGAACACAGAGCAGTTTCTCAGAAAGCTTCTTTCCAGTTTTGAACGGAAGATAATTCCTTTTTCACCATAGCCCTCTATGGGCTTCCAAATATCCCTTTGCCAATTCCACAAGAACAGCCTTAGCGAAAGGCTTCTTGAAGGGAAAGATGTAACTCTGTGAGATGAATTAACAGAATATAGAACAGTTTCTCAGAAAGCTTCTTTCCAGTTTTGAACGGAAGATATTTCCTTTTTCACCATAGCCCTCTATGGGCTTCCAAATATCCCTTTGCCAATTCCACAAGAACAGCCTTAGCGAAAGGCTTCTTGAAGTTAAAGATGTAACTCCGTGAGATGAATTAACAGAACACAGAGCAGTTTCTCAGAAAGCTTCTTTCCAGTTTTGAACGGAAGATATTTCCTTTTTCACCATAGCCCTCTATGGGCTTCCAAATATCCCTTTGCCAATTCCACAAGAACAGCCTTAGCGAAAGGCTTCTTGAAGTTAAAGATGTAACTCTGTGAGATGAATTAACAGTACATAGAACAGTTTCTCAGAAAGCTTCTTTCCAGTTTTCAACGGAAGATATTTCCTTTTTCACCATAGCCCTCTATGGGCTTCCAAATATCCCTTTGCCAATTCCACAAGAACAGCATTAGCGAAAGGCTTCTTGAAGGGAAAGATGTAACTCTGTGAGATGAATTAACAGAACACAGAGCAGTTTCTCAGAAAGCTTCTTTCCAGTTTTGAACGGAAGATATTTCCTTTTTCACCATAGCCCTCTATGGGCTTCCAAATATCCCTTTGCCAATTCCACAAGAACAGCCTTAGCGAAAGGCTTCGTGAATTTAAAGATGTAACTCTGTGAGATGAATTAACAGAATATAGAACAGTTTCTCAGAAAGCTTCTTTCCAGTTTTGAACGGAAGATATTTCCTTTTTCACGATAGCCCTCTATGGGCTTCCAAATATCCCTTTGCCAATTCCACAAGAACAACCCTAGCGAAAGGCTTCTTGAAGGGAAAGATGTAACTCTGTGACATGAATTAACAGAACACAGAGCAGTTTCTCAGAAAGATTCTTTCCAGTTTTGAACGGAAGATATTTCCTTTTTCACCATAGCCCTCTATGGGCTTCCAAATATCCCTTTGCCAATTCCACAAGAACAGCCTTAGCGAAGGGCTTCCTGAAGGGAAAGATGTAACTCTGTGAGATGAATTAACAGAACACAGAGCAGTTTCTCAGAAAGCTTCTTTCCAGTTTTGAACGGAAGATATTTCCTTTTTCACCATAGCCCTCTATGGGCTTCCAAATATCCCTTTGCCAATTCCACAAGAACAGCCTTAGCGAAAGGCTTCTTGAAGTTAAAGATGTAACTCTGTGAGATGAATTAACAGAACACAGAGCAGTTTCTCAGAAAGCTTCTTTCCAGTTTTGAACGGAAGATATTTCCTTTTTCACCATAGCCCTCTATGGGCTTCCAAATATCCCTTTGCCAATTCCACAAGAACAGCCTTAGCGAAAGGCTTCTTGAAGTTAAAGATGTAACCCTGTGAGATGAATTAACAGAACACAGAGCAGTTTCTCAGAAAGCTTCTTTCCAGTTTTGAACGGAAGATAATTCCTTTTTCACCATAGCCCTCTATGGGCTTCCAAATATCCCTTTGCCAATTCCACAAGAACAGCCTTAGCGAAAGGCTTCTTGAAGGGAAAGATGTAACTCTGTGAGATGAATTAACAGAATATAGAACAGTTTCTCAGAAAGCTTCTTTCCAGTTTTGAACGGAAGATATTTCCTTTTTCACCATAGCCCTCTATGGGCTTCCAAATATCCCTTTGCCAATTCCACAAGAACAGCCTTAGCGAAAGGCTTCTTGAAGTTAAAGATGTAACTCTGTGAGATGAATTAACAGAACACAGAGCAGTTTCTCAGAAAGCTTCTTTCCAGTTTTGAACGGAAGATATTTCCTTTTTCACCGTAGTCCTCTATGGGCTTCCAAATATCCCTTTGCCAATTCCACAAGAACAGCCTTAGCGAAAGGCTTCCTGAAGGGAAAGATGTAAATCTGTGAGATGAATTAACAGAACACAGAGCTGTTTCTCAGAAAGCTTCTTTCCAGTTTTGAACGGAAGATATTTCCTTTTTAACCATAGCCCTCTATGGGCTTCCAAATATCCCTTTGCCAATTCCACAAGAACAGCCTTAGCGAAAGGCTTCTTGAAGGGAAAGATGTAACTCTGTGAGATGAATTAACAGAACACAGAGCAGTTTCTCAGAAAGCTTCTTTCCAGTTTTGAACGGAAGATATTTCCTTTTTCACCGTAGCCCTCTATGGGCTTCCAAATATCCCTTTGCCAATTCCACAAGAACAGCCTTAGCGAAAGGCTTCCTGAAGGGAAAGATGTAAATCTGTGAGATGAATTAACAGAACACAGAGCTGTTTCTCAGAAAGCTTCTTTCCAGTTTTGAACGGAAGATATTTCCTTTTTCACCATAGCCCTCTATGGGCTTCCAAATATCCCTTTGCCAATTCCACAAGAACAGCCTTAGCGAAAGGCTTCTTGAAGGGAAAGATGTAACTCTGTGAGATGAATTAACAGAACACAGAGCAGTTTCTCAGAAAGCTTCTTTCCAGTTTTGAACGGAAGATATTTCCTTTTTCACCATAGCCCTCTATGGGCTTCCAAATATCCCTTTGCCAATTCCACAAGAACAGCCTTAGCGAAAGGCTTCATGAAGTTAAAGATGTAACTCTGCTAGATGAATTAACAGAACACAGAGCAGTTTCTCAGAAAGCTTCTTTCCACTTTTGAACGGAAGATATTTCCTTTTTCACCATAGCCCTCCATGGGCTTCCAAATATCCCTTTGCCAATTCCACAAGAAGAGCCTTAGCGAAAGGCTTCTTGAAGGGAAAGATGTAATTCGGTGAGATGAATTAAAAGAACACAGAGCAGTTTCTCAGAAAGCTTCTTTCCAGTTTTGAACGGAAGATATTTCCTTTTTCACCATAGCCCTCTATGGACTTCCAAATATCCCTTTGCCAATTCCACAACAACAGCCTTAGCGAAAGGCTTCTTGAAGGAAGAGATGTAACTCTGCTAGATGAATTAACAGAACACAGAGCAGTTTCTCAGAAAGCTTCTTTCAACTTTTGAACGGAAGATATTTCCTTTTTCACCATAGCCCTCCATGTTCTACCAAATATCCTTTTGCCAATTCCACAAGAAGAGCCTTAGCAAAAGGCTTCTTGAAGGGAAAGATGTAACTCTGTGAGATGAATTAACAGAACACAGAGCAGTTTCTCAGAAAGATTCTTTCCAGTTTTGAACGGAAGATATTTCCTTTTTCACCATAGCCCTCTATAGGCTTCCAAATATCCCTTTGCCAATTCCACAAGAACAGACTTAGCGAAAGGCTTCTTGAAGTTAAAGATGTAACTCTGTGAGATGAATTAACAGAACACAGAGCAGTTTCTCAGAAAGCTTCTTTCCAGTTTAGAACGGAAGATATTTCCTTTTTCACCATAGCCCTCTATGGGCTTCCAAATATCCCTTTGCCAATTCCACAAGAACAGCCTTAGCGTAAGGCTTCTTGAAGTTAAAGAGGTAACTCTGTGAGATGAATTAACAGAACACAGAGCAGTTTCTCAGAAAGCTTCTTTCCAGTTTTGAACGGAAGATATTTCCTTTTTCACCATAGCCCTCTATGGGCTTCCAAATATCCCTTTGCCAATTCCACAAGAACAGCCTTAGCGAAAGGCTTCTTGAAGGGAAAGATGTAACTCTGTGAGATGAATTAACAGTACATAGAACAGTTTCTCAGAAAGCTTCTTTCCAGTTTTGAACGGAAGATATTTCCTTTTTCACCATAGCCCTCTATGGGCTTCCAAATATCCCTTTGCCAATTCCACAAGAACAGCCTTAGCGAAAGGCTTCTTGAAGGGAAAGATGTAACTCTGTGAGATGAATTAACAGAACACAGAGCAGTTTCTCAGAAAGCTTCTTTCCAGTTTTGAACGGAAGATATTTCCTTTTTCACCATAGCCCTCTATGGGCTTCCAAATATCCCTTTGCCAATTCCACAAGAACAGCCTTAGCGAAAGGCTTCGTGAATTTAAAGATGTAACTCTGTGAGATGAATTAACAGAATATAGAACAGTTTCTCAGAAAGCTTCTTTCCAGTTTTGAACGGAAGATATTTCCCTTTTCACGATAGCCCTCTATGGGCTTCCAAATATCCCTTTGCCAATTCCACAAGAACAACCCTAGCGAAAGGCTTCTTGAAGGGAAAGATGTAACTCTGTGACATGAATTAACAGAACACAGAGCAGTTTCTCAGAAAGATTCTTTCCAGTTTTGAACGGAAGATATTTCCTTTTTCACCATAGCCCTCTATGGGCTTCCAAATATCCCTTTGCCAATTCCACAAGAACAGCCTTAGCGAAGGGCTTCCTGAAGGGAAAGATGTAACTCTGTGAGATGAATTAACAGAACACAGAGCAGTTTCTCAGAAAGCTTCTTTCCAGTTTTGAACGGAAGATATTTCCTTTTTCACCATAGCCCTCTATGGGCTTCCAAATATCCCTTTGCCAATTCCACAAGAACAGCCTTAGCGAAAGGCTTCTTGAAGTTAAAGATGTAACCCTGTGAGATGAATTAACAGAACACAGAGCAGTTTCTCAGAAAGCTTCTTTCCAGTTTTGAACGGAAGATAATTCCTTTTTCACCATAGCCCTCTATGGGCTTCCAAATATCCCTTTGCCAATTCCACAAGAACAGCCTTAGCGAAAGGCTTCTTGAAGGGAAAGATGTAACTCTGTGAGATGAATTAACAGAACATAGAACAGTTTCTCAGAAAGCTTCTTTCCAGTTTTGAACGGAAGATATTTCCTTTTTCACCATAGCCCTCTATGGGCTTCCAAATATCCCTTTGCCAATTCCACAAGAACAGCCTTAGCGAAAGGCTTCCTGAAGGGAAAGATGTAACTCTGTGAGATGAATTAACAGAACACAGAGCTGTTTCTCAGAAAGCTTCTTTCCAGTTTTGAACGGAAGATATTTCCTTTTTCACCATAGCCCTCTATGGGCTTCCAAATATCCCTTTGCCAATTCCACAAGAACAGCCTTAGCGAAAGGCTTCTTGAAGGGAAAGATGTAACTCTGTGAGATGAATTAACAGAACACAGAGCAGTTTCTCAGAAAGCTTCTTTCCAGTTTTGAACGGAAGATATTTCCTT
The DNA here is from genome assembly GCF_047675955.1 of Chlorocebus sabaeus. Taxonomy (NCBI): domain Eukaryota; kingdom Metazoa; phylum Chordata; class Mammalia; order Primates; family Cercopithecidae; genus Chlorocebus; species Chlorocebus sabaeus. The sequence continues at coordinate 677,090 of NW_027326935.1, read as the reverse complement.
TTTCACCATAGCCCTCTATGGGCTTCCAAATATCCCTTTGCCAATTCCACAAGAACAGCCTTAGCGAAAGGCTTCTTGAAGGGAAAGATGTAACTCTGTGAGATGAATTAACAGTACATAGAACAGTTTCTCAGAAAGCTTCTTTCCAGTTTTCAACGGAAGATATTTCCTTTTTCACCATAGCCCTCTATGGGCTTCCAAATATCCCTTTGCCAATTCCACAAGAACAGCCTTAGCGAAAGGCTTCTTGAAGGGAAAGATGTAACTCTGTGAGATGAATTAACAGAACACAGAGCAGTTTCTCAGAAAGCTTCTTTCCAGTTTTGAACGGAAGATATTTCCTTTTTCACCATAGCCCTCTATGGGCTTCCAAATATCCCTTTGCCAATTCCACAAGAACAGCCTTAGCGAAAGGCTTCGTGAATTTAAAGATGTAACTCTGTGAGATGAATTAACAGAATATAGAACAGTTTCTCAGAAAGCTTCTTTCCAGTTTTGAACGGAAGATATTTCCTTTTTCACGATAGCCCTCTATGGGCTTCCAAATATCCCTTTGCCAATTCCACAAGAACAACCCTAGCGAAAGGCTTCTTGAAGGGAAAGATGTAACTCTGTGACATGAATTAACAGAACACAGAGCAGTTTCTCAGAAAGATTCTTTCCAGTTTTGAACGGAAGATATTTCCTTTTTCACCATAGCCCTCTATGGGCTTCCAAATATCCCTTTGCCAATTCCACAAGAACAGCCTTAGCGAAGGGCTTCCTGAAGGGAAAGATGTAACTCTGTGAGATGAATTAACAGAACACAGAGCAGTTTCTCAGAAAGCTTCTTTCCAGTTTTGAACGGAAGATATTTCCTTTTTCACCATAGCCCTCTATGGGCTTCCAAATATCCCTTTGCCAATTCCACAAGAACAGCCTTAGCGAAAGGCTTCGTGAATTTAAAGATGTAACCCTGTGAGATGAATTAACAGAACACAGAGCAGTTTCTCAGAAAGCTTCTTTCCAGTTTTGAACGGAAGATAATTCCTTTTTCACCATAGCCCTCTATGGGCTTCCAAATATCCCTTTGCCAATTCCACAAGAACAGCCTTAGCGAAAGGCTTCTTGAAGGGAAAGATGTAACTCTGTGAGATGAATTAACAGAACATAGAACAGTTTCTCAGAAAGCTTCTTTCCAGTTTTGAACGGAAGATATTTCCTTTTTCACCATAGCCCTCTATGGGCTTCCAAATATCCCTTTGCCAATTCCACAAGAACAGCCTTAGCGAAAGGCTTCTTGAAGTTAAAGATGTAACTCTGTGAGATGAATTAGCAGAACACAGAGCAGTTTCTCAGAAAGCTTCTTTCCAGTTTTGAACGGAAGATATTTCCTTTTTCACCATAGCCCTCTATGGGCTTCCAAATATCCCTTTGCCAATTCCACAAGAACAGCCTTAGCGAAAGGCTTCTTGAAGTTAAAGATGTAACCCTGTGAGATGAATTAACAGAACACAGAGCAGTTTCTCAGAAAGCTTCTTTCCAGTTTTGAACGGAAGATAATTCCTTTTTCACCATAGCCCTCTATGGGCTTCCAAATATCCCTTTGCCAATTCCACAAGAACAGCCTTAGCGAAAGGCTTCTTGAAGGGAAAGATGTAACTCTGTGAGATGAATTAACAGAATATAGAACAGTTTCTCAGAAAGCTTCTTTCCAGTTTTGAACGGAAGATATTTCCTTTTTCACCATAGCCCTCTATGGGCTTCCAAATATCCCTTTGCCAATTCCACAAGAACAGCCTTAGCGAAAGGCTTCTTGAAGTTAAAGATGTAACTCTGTGAGATGAATTAACAGAACACAGAGCAGTTTCTCAGAAAGCTTCTTTCCAGTTTTGAACGGAAGATATTTCCTTTTTCACCGTAGCCCTCTATGGGCTTCCAAATATCCCTTTGCCAATTCCACAAGAACAGCCTTAGCGAAAGGCTTCCTGAAGGGAAAGATGTAAATCTGTGAGATGAATTAACAGAACACAGAGCTGTTTCTCAGAAAGCTTCTTTCCAGTTTTGAACGGAAGATATTTCCTTTTTAACCATAGCCCTCTATGGGCTTCCAAATATCCCTTTGCCAATTCCACAAGAACAGCCTTAGCGAAAGGCTTCTTGAAGGAAAAGATGTAACTCTGTGAGATGAATTAACAGAACACAGAGCAGTTTCTCAGAAAGCTTCTTTCCAGTTTTGAACGGAAGATATTTCCTTTTTCACCGTAGCCCTCTATGGGCTTCCAAATATCCCTTTGCCAATTCCACAAGAACAGCCTTAGCGAAAGGCTTCCTGAAGGGAAAGATGTAAATCTGTGAGATGAATTAACAGAACACAGAGCTGTTTCTCAGAAAGCTTCTTTCCAGTTTTGAACGGAAGATATTTCCTTTTTCACCATAGCCCTCTATGGGCTTCCAAATATCCCTTTGCCAATTCCACAAGAACAGCCTTAGCGAAAGGCTTCTTGAAGGGAAAGATGTAACTCTGTGAGATGAATTAACAGAACACAGAGCAGTTTCTCAGAAAGCTTCTTTCCAGTTTTGAACGGAAGATATTTCCTTTTTCACCATAGCCCTCTATGGGCTTCCAAATATCCCTTTGCCAATTCCACAAGAACAGCCTTAGCGAAAGGCTTCATGAAGTTAAAGATGTAACTCGGCTAGATGAATTAACAGAACACAGAGCAGTTTCTCAGAAAGCTTCTTTCCACTTTTGAACGGAAGATATTTCCTTTTTCACCATAGCCCTCCATGGGCTTCCAAATATCCCTTTGCCAATTCCACAAGAAGAGCCTTAGCGAAAGGCTTCTTGAAGGGAAAGATGTAATTCGGTGAGATGAATTAAAAGAACACAGAGCAGTTTCTCAGAAAGCTTCTTTCCAGTTTTGAACGGAAGATATTTCCTTTTTCACCATAGCCCTCTATGGACTTCCAAATATCCCTTTGCCAATTCCACAACAACAGCCTTAGCGAAAGGCTTCTTGAAGGAAGAGATGTAACTCTGCTAGATGAATTAACAGAACACAGAGCAGTTTCTCAGAAAGCTTCTTTCAACTTTTGAACGGAAGATATTTCCTTTTTCACCATAGCCCTCCATGTTCTACCAAATATCCTTTTGCCAATTCCACAAGAAGAGCCTTAGCAAAAGGCTTCTTGAAGGGAAAGATGTAACTCTGTGAGATGAATTAACAGAACACAGAGCAGTTTCTCAGAAAGATTCTTTCCAGTTTTGAACGGAAGATATTTCCTTTTTCACCATAGCCCTCTATAGGCTTCCAAATATCCCTTTGCCAATTCCACAAGAACAGACTTAGCGAAAGGCTTCTTGAAGTTAAAGATGTAACTCTGTGAGATGAATTAACAGAACACAGAGCAGTTTCTCAGAAAGCTTCTTTCCAGTTTAGAACGGAAGATATTTCCTTTTTCACCATAGCCCTCTATGGGCTTCCAAATATCCCTTTGCCAATTCCACAAGAACAGCCTTAGCGAAAGGCTTCTTGAAGTTAAAGAGGTAACTCTGTGAGATGAATTAACAGAACACAGAGCAGTTTCTCAGAAAGCTTCTTTCCAGTTTTGAACGGAAGATATTTCCTTTTTCACCATAGCCCTCTATGGGCTTCCAAATATCCCTTTGCCAATTCCACAAGAACAGCCTTAGCGAAAGGCTTCTTGAAGGGAAAGATGTAACTCTGTGAGATGAATTAACAGTACATAGAACAGTTTCTCAGAAAGCTTCTTTCCAGTTTTGAACGGAAGATATTTCCTTTTTCACCATAGCCCTCTATGGGCTTCCAAATATCCCTTTGCCAATTCCACAAGAACAGCCTTAGCGAAAGGCTTCTTGAAGGGAAAGATGTAACTCTGTGAGATGAATTAACAGAACACAGAGCAGTTTCTCAGAAAGCTTCTTTCCAGTTTTGAACGGAAGATATTTCCTTTTTCACCATAGCCCTCTATGGGCTTCCAAATATCCCTTTGCCAATTCCACAAGAACAGCCTTAGCGAAAGGCTTCGTGAATTTAAAGATGTAACTCTGTGAGATGAATTAACAGAATATAGAACAGTTTCTCAGAAAGCTTCTTTCCAGTTTTGAACGGAAGATATTTCCCTTTTCACGATAGCCCTCTATGGGCTTCCAAATATCCCTTTGCCAATTCCACAAGAACAACCCTAGCGAAAGGCTTCTTGAAGGGAAAGATGTAACTCTGTGACATGAATTAACAGAACACAGAGCAGTTTCTCAGAAAGATTCTTTCCAGTTTTGAACGGAAGATATTTCCTTTTTCACCATAGCAATCTATGGGCTTCCAAATATCCCTTTGCCAATTCCACAAGAACAGCCTTAGCGAAGGGCTTCCTGAAGGGAAAGATGTAACTCTGTGAGATGAATTAACAGAACACAGAGCAGTTTCTCAGAAAGCTTCTTTCCAGTTTTGAACGGAAGATATTTCCTTTTTCACCATAGCCCTCTATGGGCTTCCAAATATCCCTTTGCCAATTCCACAAGAACAGCCTTAGCGAAAGGCTTCTTGAAGTTAAAGATGTAACCCTGTGAGATGAATTAACAGAACACAGAGCAGTTTCTCAGAAAGCTTCTTTCCAGTTTTGAACGGAAGATAATTCCTTTTTCACCATAGCCCTCTATGGGCTTCCAAATATCCCTTTGCCAATTCCACAAGAACAGCCTTAGCGAAAGGCTTCTTGAAGGGAAAGATGTAACTCTGTGAGATGAATTAACAGAACATAGAACAGTTTCTCAGAAAGCTTCTTTCCAGTTTTGAACGGAAGATATTTCCTTTTTCACCATAGCCCTCTATGGGCTTCCAAATATCCCTTTGCCAATTCCACAAGAACAGCCTTAGCGAAAGGCTTCTTGAAGTTAAAGATGTAACTCTGTGAGATGAATTAACAGAACACAGAGCAGTTTCTCAGAAAGCTTCTTTCCAGTTTTGAACGGAAGATAATTCCTTTTTCACCATAGCCCTCTATGGGCTTCCAAATATCCCTTTGCCAATTCCACAAGAACAGCCTTAGCGAAAGGCTTCTTGAAGTTAAAGATGTAACCCTGTGAGATGAATTAACAGAACACAGAGCAGTTTCTCAGAAAGCTTCTTTCCAGTTTTGAACGGAAGATAATTCCTTTTTCACCATAGCCCTCTATGGGCTTCCAAATATCCCTTTGCCAATTCCACAAGAACAGCCTTAGCGAAAGGCTTCTTGAAGGGAAAGATGTAACTCTGTGAGATGAATTAACAGAATATAGAACAGTTTCTCAGAAAGCTTCTTTCCAGTTTTGAACGGAAGATATTTCCTTTTTCACCATAGCCCTCTATGGGCTTCCAAATATCCCTTTGCCAATTCCACAAGAACAGCCTTAGCGAAAGGCTTCTTGAAGTTAAAGATGTAACTCTGTGAGATGAATTAACAGAACACAGAGCTGTTTCTCAGAAAGCTTCTTTCCAGTTTTGAACGGAAGATATTTCCTTTTTCACCATAGCCCTCTATGGGCTTCCAAATATCCCTTTGCCAATTCCACAAGAACAGCCTTAGCGAAAGGCTTCTTGAAGGGAAAGATGTAACTCTGTGAGATGAATTAACAGAACACAGAGCAGTTTCTCAGAAAGCTTCTTTCCAGTTTTGAACGGAAGATATTTCCTTTTTCACCGTAGCCCTCTATGGGCTTCCAAATATCCCTTTGCCAATTCCACAAGAACAGCCTTAGCGAAAGGCTTCCTGAAGGGAAAGATGTAAATCTGTGAGATGAATTAACAGAACACAGAGCTGTTTCTCAGAAAGCTTCTTTCCAGTTTTGAACGGAAGATATTTCCTTTTTCACCATAGCCCTCTATGGGCTTCCAAATATCCCTTTGCCAATTCCACAAGAACAGCCTTAGCGAAAGGCTTCTTGAAGGGAAAGATGTAACTCTGTGAGATGAATTAACAGAACACAGAGCAGTTTCTCAGAAAGCTTCTTTCCAGTTTTGAACGGAAGATATTTCCTTTTTCACCATAGCCCTCTATGGGCTCCAAATATCCCTTTGCCAATTCCACAAGAACAGCCTTAGCGAAAGGCTTCATGAAGTTAAAGATGTAACTCTGCTAGATGAATTAACAGAACACAGAGCAGTTTCTCAGAAAGCTTCTTTCCACTTTTGAACGGAAGATATTTCCTTTTTCACCATAGCCCTCCATGGGCTTCCAAATATCCCTTTGCCAATTCCACAAGAAGAGCCTTAGCGAAAGGCTTCTTGAAGGGAAAGATGTAATTCGGTGAGATGAATTAAAAGAACACAGAGCAGTTTCTCAGAAAGCTTCTTTCCAGTTTTGAACGAAAGATATTTCCTTTTTCACCGTAGCCCTCTATGGGCTTCCAAATATCCCTTTGCCAATTCCACAAGAACAGCCTTAGCGAAAGGCTTCTTGAAGGGAAAGATGTAACTCTGTGAGATGAATTAACAGAACATAGAACAGTTTCTCAGAAAGCTTCTTTCCAGTTTTGAACGGAAGATATTTCCTTTTTCTCCATAGCCCTCTATGGGCTTCCAAATATCCCTTTGCCAATTCCACAAGAACAGCCTTAGAGAAAGGCTTCTTGAATTTAAAGATGTAACTCTGTGAGATGAATTAACAGAACACAGAGCAGTTTCTCAGAAAGCTTCTTTCCAGTTTTGAACGGAAGATATTTCCTTTTTCACCATAGCCCTCTATGGGCTTCCAAATATCCCTTTGCCAATTCCACAACAACAGCCTTAGCGAAAGGCTTCTTGAAGGAAGAGATGTAACACTGCTAGATGAATTAACAGAACACAGAGCAGTTTCTCAGAAAGCTTCTTTCAACTTTTGAACGGAAGATATTTCCTTTTTCACCATAGCCCTCCATGGGCTACCAAATATCCCTTTGCCAATTCCACAAGAAGAGCCTTAGCAAAAGGCTTCTTGAAGGGAAAGATGTAACTCTGTGAGATGAATTAACAGAACACAGAGCAGTTTCTCAGGAAGATTCTTTCCAGTTTTGAACGGAAGATATTTCCTTTTTCACCATAGCCCTCTATAGGCTTCCAAATATCCCTTTGCCAATTCCACAAGAACAGACTTAGCGAAAGGCTTCTTGAAGTTAAAGATGTAACTCTGTGAGATGAATTAACAGAACACAGAGCAGTTTCTCAGAAAGCTTCTTTCCAGTTTTGAACGGAAGATATTTCCTTTTTCACCATAGCCCTCTATGGGCTTCCAAATATCCCTTTGCCAATTCCACAAGAACAGCCTTAGCGAAAGGCTTCTTGAAGTTAAAGAGGTAACTCTGTGAGATGAATTAACAGAACACAGAGCAGTTTCTCAGAAAGCTTCTTTCCAGTTTTGAACGGAAGATATTTCCTTTTTCACCATAGCCCTCTATGGGCTTCCAAATATCCCTTTGCCAATTCCACAAGAACAGCCTTAGTGAAAGGCTTCTTGAAGGGAAAGATGTAACTCTGTGAGATGAATTAACAGTACATAGAACAGTTTCTCAGAAAGCTTCTTTCCAGTTTTGAACGGAAGATATTTCCTTTTTCACCATAGCCCTCTATGGGCTTCCAAATATCCCTTTGCCAATTCCACAAGAACAGCCTTAGCGAAAGGCTTCTTGAAGGGAAAGATGTAACTCTGTGAGATGAATTAACAGAACACAGAGCAGTTTCTCAGAAAGCTTCTTTCCAGTTTTGAACGGAAGATATTTCCTTTTTCACCATAGCCCTCTATGGGCTTCCAAATATCCCTTTGCCAATTCCACAAGAACAGCCTTAGCGAAAGGCTTCGTGAATTTAAAGATGTAACTCTGTGAGATGAATTAACAGAATATAGAACAGTTTCTCAGAAAGCTTCTTTCCAGTTTTGAACGGAAGATATTTCCTTTTTCACGATAGCCCTCTATGGGCTTCCAAATATCCCTTTGCCAATTCCACAAGAACAACCCTAGCGAAAGGCTTCTTGAAGGGAAAGATGTAACTCTGTGAGATGAATTAACAGAACACAGAGCAGTTTCTCAGAAAGATTCTTTCCAGTTTTGAACGGAAGACATTTCCTTTTTCACCATAGCCCTCTTTGGGCTTCCAAATATCCCTTTGCCAATTCCACAAGAACAGCCTTAGCGAAGGGCTTCCTGAAGGGAAAGATGTAACTCTGTGAGATGAATTAACAGAACACAGAGCAGTTTCTCAGAAAGCTTCTTTCCAGTTTTGAACGGAAGATATTTCCTTTTTCACCATAGCCCTCTATGGGCTTCCAAATATCCCTTTGCCAATTCCACAAGAACAGCCTTAGTGAAAGGCTTCTTGAAGTTAAAGATGTAACCCTGTGAGATGAATTAACAGAACACAGAGCAGTTTCTCAGAAAGCTTCTTTCCAGTTTTGAACGGAAGATAATTCCTTTTTCACCATAGCCCTCTATGGGCTTCCAAATATCCCTTTGCCAATTCCACAAGAACAGCCTTAGCGAACGGCTTCTTGAAGGGAAAGATGTAACTCTGTGAGATGAATTAACAGAACATAGAACAGTTTCTCAGAAAGCTTCTTTCCAGTTTTGAACGGAAGATATTTCCTTTTTCACCATAGCCCTCTATGGGCTTCCAAATATCCCTTTGCCAATTCCACAAGAACAGCCTTAGCGAAAGGCTTCTTGAAGTTAAAGATGTAACTCTGTGAGATGAATTAACAGAACACAGCAGTTTCTCAGAAAGCTTCTTTCCAGTTTTGAACGGAAGATATTTCCTTTTTCACCATAGCCCTCTATGGGCTTCCAAATATCCCTTTGCCAATTCCACAAGAACAGCCTTAGCGAAAGGCTTCCTGAAGGGAAAGATGTAACCCTGTGAGATGAATTAACAGAACACAGAGCAGTTTCTCAGAAAGCTTCTTTCCAGTTTTGAACGGAAGATAATTCCTTTTTCACCATAGCCCTCTATGGGCTTCCAAATATCCCTTTGCCAATTCCACAAGAACAGCCTTAGCGAAAGGCTTCTTGAAGGGAAAGATGTAACTCTGTGAGATGAATTAACAGAATATAGAACAGTTTCTCAGAAAGCTTCTTTCCAGTTTTGAACGGAAGATATTTCCTTTTTCACCATAGCCCTCTATGGGCTTCCAAATATCCCTTTGCCAATTCCACAAGAACAGCCTTAGCGAAAGGCTTCTTGAAGTTAAAGATGTAACTCCGTGAGATGAATTAACAGAACACAGAGCAGTTTCTCAGAAAGCTTCTTTCCAGTTTTGAACGGAAGATATTTCCTTTTTCACCATAGCCCTCTATGGGCTTCCAAATATCCCTTTGCCAATTCCACAAGAACAGCCTTAGCGAAAGGCTTCCTGAAGGGAAAGATGTAACTCTGTGAGATGAATTAACAGAACACAGAGCTGTTTCTCAGAAAGCTTCTTTCCAGTTTTGAACGGAAGATATTTCCTTTTTCACCATAGCCCTCTATGGGCTTCCAAATATCCCTTTGCCAATTCCACAAGAACAGCCTTAGCGAAAGGCTTCTTGAAGGGAAAGATGTAACTCTGTGAGATGAATTAACAGAACACAGAGCAGTTTCTCAGAAAGCTTCTTTCCAGTTTTGAACGGAAGATATTTCCTTTTTCACCATAGCCCTCTATGGGCTTCCAAATATCCCTTTGCCAATTCCACAAGAACAGCCTTAGCGAAAGGCTTCTTGAAGTTAAAGATGTAACTCTGCTAGATGAATTAACAGAACACAGAGCAGTTTCTCAGAAAGCTTCTTTCCACTTTTGAACGGAAGATATTTCCTTTTTCACCATAGCCCTCCATGGGCTTCCAAATACCCCTTGGCCAATTCCACAAGAAGAGCCTTAGCGAAAGGCTTCTTGAAGGGAAAGATGTAATTCGGTGAGATGAATTAAAAGAACACAGAGCAGTTTCTCAGAAAGCTTCTTTCCAGTTTTGAACGAAAGATATTTCCTTTTTCACCGTAGCCCTCTATGGGCTTCCAAATATCCCTTTGCCAATTCCACAAGAACAGCCTTAGCGAAAGACTTCGTGAATTTAAAGATGTAACTCTGTGAGATGAATTAACAGAACACAGAGCAGTTTCTCAGAAAGCTTCTTTCCAGTTTTGAACGGAAGATATTTCCTTTTTCACCATAGGCCCCTATGGGCTTCCAAATATCCCATTGCCAATTCCACAAGAACAGCCTTAGCGAAAGGCTTCTTGAAGGAAAATATGTAACTCTGTGAGATGAATTAACAGAACACAGAGCAGTTTCTCAGAAAGCTTCTTTCCAGTTTTGAACGGAAGATATTTCCTTTTTCACCATAGCCCTCTATGGGCTTCCAAATATCCCTTTGCCAATTCCACAAGAACAACCTTAGCGCAAGGCTTCTTGAAGGGAAAGATGTAACTCTGTGAGATGAATTAACAGAACACAGAGCAGTTTCTCAGAAAGCTTCTTTCCAGTTTTGAACGGAAGATATTTCCTTTTTCACCATAGCCCTCTATGGGCTTCCAAATATCCCTTTGCCAATTCCAAAAGAACAGCCTTAGCGAAAGGCTTCTTGAAGGGAAAGATGTAACTCTGTGAGATGAATTAACAGAACATAGAACAGTTTCTCAGAAAGCTTCTTTCCAGTTTTGAACGGAAGATATTTCCTTTTTCGCCATAGCCCTCTATGGGCTTCCAAATATCCCTTTGCCAATTACACAAGAACAGCCTTAGCGAAAGGCTTCTTGAAGTTGAAGATGTAACTCTGTGAGATGAATTAACAGAACACAGAGCAGTTTCTCAGAAAGCTTCTTTCCAGTTTTGAACGGAAGATATTTCCTTTTTCACCATAGCCCTCTATGGGCTTCCAAATATCCCTTTGCCAATTCCACAAGAACAGCCTTAGCGAAAGGCTTTCCTGAAGGGAAAGATGTAACTCTGTGAGATGAATTACAGAACACACAGCAGTTTCTCAGAAAGCTTCTTTCCAGTTTTGAACGGAAGATATTTCCTTTTTCACCATAGCCCTCTATGGGCTTCCAAATATCCCTTTGCCAATTCCACAAGAACAGCCTTAGCGAAAGGCTTCTTGAAGGGAAAGATGTAACTCTGTGAGATGAATTAACAGAACACAGAGCAGTTTCTCAGAAAGCTTCTTTCCAGTTTTGTACGGAAGATATTTCCTTTTTCACCATAGCCCTCTATGGTCTTCCAAATATCCCTTTGCCAATTCCACAAGAACAGCCTTAGCGAAAGGCTTCTTGAAGGAAGAGATGTAACTCTGCTAGATGAATTAACAGAACACAGAGCAGTTTCTCAGAAAGCTTTTTTCCACTTTTGAACGGAAGATATTTCCTTTTTCACCATAGCCCTCCATGGGCTTCCAAATATCCCTTTGCCAATTCCACAATAAGAGCCTTAGCGAAAGGCTTCTTGAAGGGAAAGATGTAATTCTGTGAGATGAATTAAAAGAACACAGAGCAGTTTCTCAGAAAGCTTCTTTCCAGTTTTGAACGGATGATATTTCCTTTTTCACCATAGCCCTCTATGGGCTTCCAAATATCCCTTTGCCAATTCCACAAGAACAGGCTTAGCGAAAGGCTTCTTGAAGGGAAAGATGTAACTCTGTGAGATGAATTAACAGAACACAGAGCAGTTTCTCAGAAAGCTTCTTTCCAGTTTTGAACGGAAGATATTTCCTTTTTCACCATAGCCCTCTATGGGCTTCCAAATATCCCTTTGCCAATTCCACAAGAACAGCCTTAGCGAAAGGCTTCTTGAAGGGAAAGATGTAACTCTGTGAGATGAATTAACAGAACACAGAGCAGTTTCTCAGAAAGCTTCTTTCCAGTTTTGAACGGAAGATATTTCCTTTTTCACCATAGCCCTCTAAGGGCTTCCAAATATCCCTTTGCCAATTCCACAAGAACAGCCTTAGCGAAAGGCTTCTTGAAGGGAAAGATATAACTCTGTGAGATGAATTAACAGAACACAGAGCAGTTTCTCAGAAAGCTTCTTTCCAGTTTTTAACGGTAGATATTTCCTTTTTCACCGTAGCCCTCTATGGGCTTCCAAATATCCCTTTGCCAATTCCACAAGAACAGCCTTAGCGAAAGACTTCTTGAAGGGAAAGATGTAACTCTGTGAGATGAATTAACAGAACACAGAGCAGTTTCTCAGAAAGCTTCTTTCCAGTTTTGTACGGAAGATATTTCCTTTTTCACCATAGCCCTCTATGGTCTTCCAAATATCCCTTTGCCAATTCCACAAGAACAGCCTTAGCGAAAGGCTTCTTGAAGGAAGAGATGTAACTCTGCTAGATGAATTAACAGAACACAGAGCAGTTTCTCAGAAAGCTTCTTTCCACTTTTGAACGGAAGATATTTCCTTTTTCACCATAGCCCTCCATGGGCTTCCAAATATCCCTTTGCCAATTCCACAAGAAGAGCCTTAGCGAAAGGCTTCTTGAAGGGAAAGATGTAATTCTGTGAGATGAATTAAAAGAACACAGAGCAGTTTCTCAGAAAGCTTCTTTCCAGTTTTGAACGGATGATATTTCCTTTTTCACCATAGCCCTCTATGGGCTTCCAAATATCCCTTTGCCAATTCCACAAGAACAGGCTTAGCGAAAGGCTTCTTGAAGGGAAAGATGTAACTCTGTGAGATGAATTAACAGAACACAGAGCAGTTTCTCAGAAAGCTTCTTTCCAGTTTTGAACGGAAGATATTTCCTTTTTCACCGTAGCCCTCTATGGGTTTCCAAATATCCCTTTGCCAATTCCACAAGAACAGCCTTAGCGAAAGGCTTCTTGAAGTTAAAGAGGTAACTCTGTGAGATGAATTAACAGAACACAGAGCAGTTTCTCAGAAAGCTTCTTTCCAGTTGTGAACGGAAGATATTTCCTTTTTCACCATAGCCCTCTATGGGCTTCCAAATATCCCTTTGCCAATTCCACAAGAACAGCCTTAGCGAAAGGCTTCCTGAAGGGAAAGATGTAACTCTGTCAGATGAATTAACAGAACACAGACCAGTTTCTCAGAAAGCTTCTTTCCAGTTTTGAACGGAAGATATTTCCTTTTTCACCATAGCCCTCTATGGGCTTCCAAATATCCCTTTGCCAATTCCACAAGAACAGCCTTAGCGAAAGGCTTCTTGAAGGGAAAGATGTAACTGTGTGAGATGAATTAACAGAACACAGAGCAGTTTCTCAGAAAGCTTCTTTCCAGTTTTGAACGGAAGATATTTCCTTTTTCACCATAGCCCTCTATGGGCTTCCAAATATCCCTTTGCCAATTCCACAAGAACAGCCTTAGCGAAAGGCTTCTTGAAGTTAAAGATGTAACTCTGCTAGATGAATTAACAGAACACAGAGCAGTTTCTCAGAAAGCTTCTTTCCACTTTTGAACGGAAGATATTTCCTTTTTCACCATAGCCCTCCATGGGCTTCCAAATATCCCTTTGCCAATTCCACAAGAAGAGCCTTAGCGAAAGGCTTCTTGAAGGGAAAGATGTAATTCTGTTACATGAATTAAAAGAACACAGAGCAGTTTCTCAGAAAGCTTCTTTCCAGTTTTGAACGGATGATATTTCCTTTTTCACCATTGCCCTCTATGGGTTTCCAAATATCCCTTTGCCAATTCCACAAGAACAGGCTTAGCGAAAGGCTTCTTGAAGGGAAAGATGTAACTCTGTGAGATGAATTAACAGAACACAGAGCAGTTTCTCAGAAAGCTTCTTTCCAGTTTTGAACGAAAGATATTTCCTTTTTCACCATAGCCCTCTATGGGCTTCCAAATATCCCTTTGCCAATTCCACAAGAACAGCCTTAGCGAAAGGCTTCTTGAAGGGAAAGATGTAACTCTGTGTGATGAATTAACAGAACGTAGAATAGTTTCTCAGAAAGCTTCTTTCCAGTTTTGAACGGAAGATATTTCCTTTTTCTCCATAGCCCTCTATGGGCTTCCAAATATCCCTTTGCCAATTCCACAAGAACAGCCTTAGCGAAAGGCTTCTTGAATTTAAAGATGTAACTCTGTGAGATGAATTAACAGAACACAGAGCAGTTTCTCAGAAAGCTTCTTTCCAGTTTTGAACGGAAGATATTTCCTTTTTCACCATAGCCCTCTAGGGGTTCCAAATATCCCTTTGCCAATTCCACAACAACAGCCTTAGCGAAAGGCTTCTTGAAGGAAGAGATGTAACTCTGCTAGATGAATTAACAGAACACAGAGCAGTTTCTCAGAAAGCTTCTTTCCAGTTTTGAACGGAAGATATTTCCTTTTTCACCATAGCCCTCCATGGGCTACCAAATATCCCTTTGCCAATTCCACAAGAAGAGCCTTAGCAAAAGGCTTCTTGAAGGGAAAGATGTAACTCTGTGAGATGAATTAACAGAACACAGAGCAGTTTCTCAGAAAGCTTCTTTCCAGTTTTGAACGGAAGATATTTCCTTTTTCACCATAGCCCTCTATGGGCTTCCAAATATCCCTTTGCCAATTCCACAAGAACAGCCTTAGCGAAAGGCTTCTTGAAGGGAAAGATGTAACTCTGTGAGATGAATTAACAGTACATAGAACAGTTTCTCAGAAAGCTTCTTTCCAGTTTTGAACGGAAGATATTTCCTTTTTCACCATAGCCCTCTATGGGCTTCCAAATATCCCTTTGCCAATTCCACAAGAACAGCCTTAGCGAAAGGCTTCTTGAAGGGAAAGATGTAACTCTGTGAGATGAATTAACAGAACACAGAGCAGTTTCTCAGAAAGCTTCTTTCCAGTTTTGAACGGAAGATATTTCCTTTTTCACCAGAGCCTTCTATGGGCTTCCAAATATCCCTTTGCCAATTCCACAAGAACAGCCTTAGCGAAAGGCTTCGTGAATTTAAAGATGTAACTCTGTGAGATGAATTAACAGAATATAGAACAGTTTCTCAGAAAGCTTCTTTCCAGTTTTGAACGGAAGATATTTCCTTTTTCACGATAGCCCTCTATGGGCTTCCAAATATCCCTTTGCCAATTCCACAAGAACAACCCTAGCGAAAGGCTTCTTAAAGGGAAAGATGTAACTCTGTGAGATGAATTAACAGAACACAGAGCAGTTTCTCAGAAAGATTCTTTCCAGTTTTGAACGGAAGATATTTCCTTTTTCACCATAGCCCTCTATGGGCTTCCAAATATCCCTTTGCCAATTCCACAAGAACAGCCTTAGCGAAGGGCTTCCTGAAGGGAAAGATGTAACTCTGTGAGATGAATTAACAGAACACAGAGCAGTTTCTCAGAAAGCTTCTTTCCAGTTTTGAACGGAAGATATTTCCTTTTTCACCATAGCCCTCTATGGGCTTCCAAATATCCCTTTGCCAATTCCACAAGAACAGCCTTAGCGAAAGGCTTCTTGAAGTTAAAGATGTAACCCTGTGAGATGAATTAACAGAACACAGAGCAGTTTCTCAGAAAGCTTCTTTCCAGTTTTGAACGGAAGATAATTCCTTTTTCACCATAGCCCTCTATGGGCTTCCAAATATCCCTTTGCCAATTCCACAAGAACAGCCTTAGCGAAAGGCTTCTTGAAGGGAAAGATGTAACTCTGTGAGATGAATTAACAGAACATAGAACAGTTTCTCAGAAAGCTTCTTTCCAGTTTTGAACGGAAGATATTTCCTTTTTCACCATAGCCCTCTATGGGCTTCCAAATATCCCTTTGCCAATTCCACAAGAACAGCCTTAGCGAAAGGCTTCTTGAAGTTAAAGATGTAACTCTGTGAGATGAATTAACAGAACACAGAGCAGTTTCTCAGAAAGCTTCTTTCCAGTTTTGAACGGAAGATATTTCCTTTTTCACCATAGCCCTCTATGGGCTTCCAAATATCCCTTTGCCAATTCCACAAGAACAGCATTAGCGAAAGGCTTCTTGAAGTTAAAGATGTAACCCTGTGAGATGAATTAACAGAACACAGAGCAGTTTCTCAGAAAGCTTCTTTCCAGTTTTGAACGGAAGATAATTCCTTTTTCACCATAGCCCTCTATGGGCTTCCAAATATCCCTTTGCCAATTCCACAAGAACAGCCTTAGCGAAAGGCTTCTTGAAGGGAAAGATGTAACTCTGTGAGATGAATTAACAGAATATAGAACAGTTTCTCAGAAAGCTTTTTTCCAGTTTTGAACGGAAGATATTTCCTTTTTCACCATAGCCCTCTATGGGCTTCCAAATATCCCTTTGCCAATTCCACAAGAACAGCCTTAGCGAAAGGCTTCTTGAAGTTAAAGATGTAACTCTGTGAGATGAATTAACAGAACACAGAGCAGTTTCTCAGAAAGCTTCTTTCCAGTTTTGAACGGAAGATATTTCCTTTTTCACCGTAGCCCTCTATGGGCTTCCAAATATCCCTTTGCCAATTCCACAAGAACAGCCTTAGCGAAAGGCTTCCTGAAGGGAAAGATGTAAATCTGTGAGATGAATTAACAGAACACAGAGCTGTTTCTCAGAAAGCTTCTTTCCAGTTTTGAACGGAAGATATTTCCTTTTTCACCATAGCCCTCTATGGGCTTCCAAATATCCCTTTGCCAATTCCACAAGAACAGCCTTAGCGAAAGGCTTCTTGAAGGGAAAGATGTAACTCTGTGAGATGAATTAACAGAACACAGAGCAGTTTCTCAGAAAGCTTCTTTCCAGTTTTGAACGGAAGATATTTCCTTTTTCACCATAGCCCTCTATGGGCTTCCAAATATCCCTTTGCCAATTCCACAAGAACAGCCTTAGCGAAAGGCTTCTTGAAGTTAAAGATGTAACTCTGCTAGATGAATTAACAGAACACAGAGCAGTTTCTCAGAAAGCTTCTTTCCACTTTTGAACGGAAGATATTTCCTTTTTCACCATAGCCCTCCATGGGCTTCCAAATATCCCTTTGCCAATTCCACAAGAAGAGCCTTAGCGAAAGGCTTCTTGAAGGGAAAGATGTAATTCGGTGAGATGAATTAAAAGAACACAGAGCAGTTTCTCAGAAAGCTTCTTTCCAGTTTTGAACGAAAGATATTTCCTTTTTCACCGTAGCCCTCTATGGGCTTCCAAATATCCCTTTGCCAATTCCACAAGAACAGCCTTAGCGAAAGGCTTCTTGAAGGGAAAGATGTAACTCTGTGAGATGAATTAACAGAATATAGAACAGTTTCTCAGAAAGCTTCTTTCCAGTTTTGAACGGAAGATATTTCCTTTTTCTCCATAGCCCTCTATGGGCTTCCAAATATCCCTTTGCCAATTCCACAAGAACAGCCTTAGCGAAAGGCTTCTTGAAGTTAAAGATGTAACTCTGTGAGATGAAATAACAGAACACAGAGCAGTTTCTCAGAAAGCTTCTTTCCAGTTTTGAACGGAAGATATTTCCTTTTTCACCATAGCCCTCTATGGGCTTCCAAATATCCCTTTGCCAATTCCACAAGAACAGCCTTAGCGAAAGGCTTCTTGAAGGGAAAGATGTAACTCTGTGAGATGAATTAACAGTACATAGAACAGTTTCTCAGAAAGCTTCTTTCCAGTTTTGAACGGAAGATATTTCCTTTTTCACCATAGCCCTCTATGGGCTTCCAAATATCCCTTTGCCAATTCCACAAGAACAGCCTTAGCGAAAGGCTTCTTGAAGGGAAAGATGTAACTCTGTGAGATGAATTAACAGAACACAGAGCAGTTTCTCAGAAAGCTTCTTTCCAGTTTTGAACGGAAGATATTTCCTTTTTCACCATAGCCCTCTATGGGCTTCCAAATATCCCTTTGCCAATTCCACAAGAACAGCCTTAGCGAAAGGCTTCGTGAATTTAAAGATGTAACTCTGTGAGATGAATTAACAGAATATAGAACAGTTTCTCAGAAAGCTTCTTTCCAGTTTTGAACGGAAGATATTTCCTTTTTCACGATAGCCCTCTATGGGCTTCCAAATATCCCTTTGCCAATTCCACAAGAACAACCCTAGCGAAAGGCTTCTTGAAGGGAAAGATGTAACTCTGTGAGATGAATTAACAGAACACAGAGCAGTTTCTCAGAAAGATTCTTTCCAGTTTTGAACGGAAGACATTTCCTTTTTCACCATAGCCCTCTATGGGCTTCCAAATATCCCTTTGCCAATTCCACAAGAACAGCCTTAGCGAAGGGCTTCCTGAAGGGAAAGATGTAACTCTGTGAGATGAATTAACAGAACACAGAGCAGTTTCTCAGAAAGCTTCTTTCCAGTTTTGAACGGAAGATATTTCCTTTTTCACCATAGCCCTCTATGGGCTTCCAAATATCCCTTTGCCAATTCCACAAGAACAGCCTTAGTGAAAGGCTTCTTGAAGTTAAAGATGTAACCCTGTGAGATGAATTAACAGAACACAGAGCAGTTTCTCAGAAAGCTTCTTTCCAGTTTTGAACGGAAGATAATTCCTTTTTCACCATAGCCCTCTATGGGCTTCCAAATATCCCTTTGCCAATTCCACAAGAACAGCCTTAGCGAAAGGCTTCTTGAAGGGAAAGATGTAACTCTGTGAGATGAATTAACAGAACATAGAACAGTTTCTCAGAAAGCTTCTTTCCAGTTTTGAACGGAAGATATTTCCTTTTTCACCATAGCCCTCTATGGGCTTCCAAATATCCCTTTGCCAATTCCACAAGAACAGCCTTAGCGAAAGGCTTCTTGAAGTTAAAGATGTAACTCTGTGAGATGAATTAACAGAACACAGAGCAGTTTCTCAGAAAGCTTCTTTCCAGTTTTGAACGGAAGATATTTCCATTTTCACCATAGCCCTCTATGGGCTTCCAAATATCCCTTTGCCAATTCCACAAGAACAGCCTTAGCAAAAGGCTTCTTGAAGTTAAAGATGTAACCCTGTGAGATGAATTAACAGAACACAGAGCAGTTTCTCAGAAAGCTTCTTTCCAGTTTTGAACGGAAGATAATTCCTTTTTCACCATAGCCCTCTATGGGCTTCCAAATATCCCTTTGCCAATTCCACAAGAACAGCCTTAGCGAAAGGCTTCTTGAAGGGAAAGATGTAACTCTGTGAGATGAATTAACAGAATATAGAACAGTTTCTCAGAAAGCTTCTTTCCAGTTTTGAACGGAAGATATTTCCTTTTTCACCATAGCCCTCTATGGGCTTCCAAATATCCCTTTGCCAATTCCACAAGAACAGCCTTAGCGAAAGGCTTCTTGAAGTTAAAGATGTAACTCTGTGAGATGAATTAACAGAACACAGAGCAGTTTCTCAGAAAGCTTCTTTCCAGTTTTGAACGGAAGATATTTCCTTTTTCACCATAGCCCTCTATGGGCTTCCAAATATCCCTTTGCCAATTCCACAAGAACAGCCTTAGCGAAAGGCTTCCTGAAGGGAAAGATGTAACTCTGTGAGATGAATTAACAGAACACAGAGCTGTTTCTCAGAAAGCTTCTTTCCAGTTTTGAACGGAAGATATTTCCTTTTTCACCATAGCCCTCTATGGGCTTCCAAATATCCCTTTGCCAATTCCACAAGAACAGCCTTAGCGAAAGGCTTCTTGAAGGGAAAGATGTAACTCTGTGAGATGAATTAACAGAACACAGAGCAGTTTCTCAGAAAGCTTCTTTCCAGTTTTGAACGGAAGATATTTCCTTTTTCACGATAGCCCTCTATGGGCTTCCAAATATCCCTTTGCCAATTCCACAAGAACAGCCTTAGCGAAAGGCTTCTTGAAGTTAAAGATGTAACTCTGCTAGATGAATTAACAGAACACAGAGCAGTTTCTCAGAAAGCTTCTTTCCACTTTTGAACGGAAGATATTTCCTTTTTCACCGTAGCCCTCCATGGGCTTCCAAATATCCCTTTGCCAATTCCACAAGAAGAGCCTTAGCGAAAGGCTTCTTGAAGGGAAAGATGTAATTCGGTGAGATGAATTAAAAGAACACAGAGCAGTTTCTCAGAAAGCTTCTTTCCAGTTTTGAACGAAAGATATTTCCTTTTTCACCGTAGCCCTCTATGGGCTTCCAAATATCCCTTTGCCAATTCCACAAGAACAGCCTTAGCGAAAGGCTTCGTGAATTTAAAGATGTAACTCTGTGAGATGAATTAACAGAACACAGAGCAGTTTCTCAGAAAGCTTCTTTCCAGTTTTGAACGGAAGATATTTCCTTTTTCACCATAGCCCTCTATGGGCTTCCAAATATCCCTTTGCCAATTCCACAAGAACAGCCTTAGCGAAAGGCTTCCTGAAGGGAAAGATGTAACTCTGTGAGATGAATTACAGAACACACAGCAGTTTCTCAGAAAGCTTCTTTCCAGTTTTGAACGGAAGATATTTCCTTTTTCACCATAGCCCTCTATGGGCTTCCAAATATCCCTTTGCCAATTCCACAAGAACAGCCTTAGCGAAAGGCTTCTTGAAGTTAAAGATGTAACTCTGCTAGATGAATTAACAGAACACAGAGCAGTTTCTCAGAAAGCTTCTTTCAACTTTTGAACGGAAGATATTTCCTTTTTCACCATAGCCCTCCATGGGCTACCAAATATCCCTTTGCCAATTCCACAAGAAGAGCCTTAGCGAAAGGCTTCTTGAAGGGAAAGATGAAACTCTGTGAGATGAATTAAAAGAACACAGAGCAGTTTCTCAGAAAGCTTCTTTCCAGTTTTGAACGGAAGATAATTCCTTTTTCACCATAGCCCTCTATGGGCTTCCAAATATCCCTTTGCCAATTCCACAAGAACAGCCTTAGCGAAAGGCTTCTTGAAGGGAAAGATGTAACTCTGTGAGATGAATTAACAGAACATAGAACAGTTTCTCAGAAAGCTTCTTTCCAGTTTTGAACGGAAGATATTTCCTTTTTCACCATAGCCCTCTATGGGCTTCCAAATATCCCTTTGCCAATTCCACAAGAACAGCCTTAGCGAAAGGCTTCTTGAAGTTAAAGATGTAACTCTGTGAGATGAATTAACAGAACACAGAGCAGTTTCTCAGAAAGCTTCTTTCCAGTTTTGAACGGAAGATATTTCCTTTTTCACCATAGCCCTCTATGGGCTTCCAAATATCCCTTTGCCAATTCCACAAGAACAGCATTAGCGAAAGGCTTCTTGAAGTTAAAGATGTAACCCTGTGAGATGAATTAACAGAACACAGAGCAGTTTCTCAGAAAGCTTCTTTCCAGTTTTGAACGGAAGACAATTCCTTTTTCACCATAGCCCTCTATGGGCTTCCAAATATCCCTTTGCCAATTCCACAAGAACAGCCTTAGCGAAAGGCTTCTTGAAGGGAAAGATGTAACTCTGTGAGATGAATTAACAGAATATAGAACAGTTTCTCAGAAAGCTTCTTTCCAGTTTTGAACGGAAGATATTTCCTTTTTCACCATAGCCCTCTATGGTCTTCCAAATATCCCTTTGCCAATTCCACAAGAACAGCCTTAGCGAAAGGCTTCTTGAAGTTAAAGATGTAACTCTGTGAGATGAATTAACAGAACACAGAGCAGTTTCTCAGAAAGCTTCTTTCCAGTTTTGAACGGAAGATATTTCCTTTTTCACCGTAGCCCTCTATGGGCTTCCAAATATCCCTTTGCCAATTCCACAAGAACAGCCTTAGCGAAAGGCTTCCTGAAGGGAAAGATGTAAATCTGTGAGATGAATTAACAGAACACAGAGCTGTTTCTCAGAAAGCTTCTTTCCAGTTTTGAACGGAAGATATTTCCTTTTTCACCATAGCCCTCTATGGGCTTCCAAATATCCCTTTGCCAATTCCACAAGAACAGCCTTAGCGAAAGGCTTCTTGAAGGGAAAGATGTAACTCTGTGAGATGAATTAACAGAACACAGAGCAGTTTCTCAGAAAGCTTCTTTCCAGTTTTGAACGGAAGATATTTCCTTTTTCACCATAGCCCTCTATGGGCTTCCAAATATCCCTTTGCCAATTCCACAAGAACAGCCTTAGCGAAAGGCTTCTTGAAGTTAAAGATGTAACTCTGCTAGATGAATTAACAGAACACAGAGCAGTTTCTCAGAAAGCTTCTTTCCACTTTTGAACGGAAGATATTTCCTTTTTCACCATAGCCCTCCATGGGCTTCCAAATATCCCTTTGCCAATTCCACAAGAAGAGCCTTAGCGAAAGGCTTCTTGAAGGGAAAGATGTAATTCGGTGAGATGAATTAAAAGAACACAGAGCAGTTTCTCAGAAAGCTTCTTTCCAGTTTTGAACGAAAGATATTTCCTTTTTCACCGTAGCCCTCTATGGGCTTCCAAATATCCCTTTGCCAATTCCACAAGAACAGCCTTAGCGAAAGGCTTCGTGAATTTAAAGATGTAATTCTGTGAGATGAATTAACAGAACACAGAGCAGTTTCTCAGAAAGCTTCTTTCCATTTTTGAACGGAAGATATTTCCTTTTTCACCATAGCCCTCTATGGGCTTCCAAATATCCCATTGCCAATTCCACAAGAACAACCTTAGCGCAAGGCTTCTTGAAGGGAAAGATGTAACTCTGTGAGATGAATTAACAGAACACAGAGCAGTTTCTCAGAAAGCTTCTTTCCAGTTTTGAACGGAAGATATTTCCTTTTTCACCATAGCCCTCTATGGGCTTCCAAATATCCCTTTGCCAATTCCAAAAGAACAGCCTTAGCGAAAGGCTTCTTGAAGGGAAAGATGTAACTCTGTGAGATGAATTAACAGAACATAGAACAGTTTCTCAGAAAGCTTCTTTCCAGTTTTGAACGGAAGATATTTCCTTTTTCGCCATAGCCCTCTATGGGCTTCCAAATATCCCTTTGAAAATTACACAAGAACAGCCTTAGCGAAAGGCTTCTTGAAGTTGAAGATGTAACTCTGTGAGATGAATTAACAGAACACAGAGCAGTTTCTCAGAAAGCTTCTTTCCAGTTTTGAACGGAAGATATTTCCTTTTTCACCATAGCCCTCTATGGGCTTCCAAATATCCCTTTGCCAATTCCACAAGAACAGCCTTAGCGAAAGGCTTCCTGAAGGGAAAGATGTAACTCTGTGAGATGAATTACAGAACACACAGCAGTTTCTCAGAAAGCTTCTTTCCAGTTTTGAACGGAAGATATTTCCTTTTTCACCATAGCCCTCTATGGGCTTCCAAATATCCCTTTGCCAATTCCACAAGAACAGCCTTAGCGAAAGGCTTCTTGAAGTTAAAGATGTAACTCTGCTAGATGAATTAACAGAACACAGAGCAGTTTCTCAGAAAGCTTCTTTCAACTTTTGAACGGAAGATATTTCCTTTTTCACCATAGCCCTCCATGGGCTACCAAATATCCCTTTGCCAATTCCACAAGAAGAGCCTTAGCGAAAGGCTTCTTGAAGGGAAAGATGAAACTCTGTGAGATGAATTAAAAGAACACAGAGCAGTTTCTCAGAAAGCTTCTTTCCAGTTTTGAACGGAAGATATTTCCTTTTTCACCATAGGCCTCTCTGGGCTTCCAAATATCCCTTTGCCAATTCTACAAGAACAGGCTTAGCGAAAGGCTTCTTGAAGTTAAAGATGTAACTCTGTGAGATGAATTAACAGGACACAGAGCAGTTTCTAAGAAAGCTTCTTTCCACTTTTGAACGGAAGATATTTCCTTTTTCACCATAGCCCTCCATGGGCTTCCAAATATCCCTTTGCCAATTCCACAAGAAGAGCCTTAGCGAAAGGCTTCTTGAAGGGAAAGATGTAATTCTGTGAGATGAATTAAAAGAACACAGAGCAGTTTCTCAGAAAGCTTCTTTCCAGTTTTGAACGGATGATATTTCCTTTTTCACCATAGCCCTCTAGGGGCTTCGAAATATCCCTTTGCCAATTCCACAAGAACAGGCTTAGCGAAAGGCTTCTTGAAGGGAAAGATGTAACTCTGTGAGATGAATTAACAGAACACAGAGCAGTTTCTCAGAAAGCTTCTCTCCAGTTTTGAACGGAAGATATTTCCTTCTTCAACATAGCCCTCTATGGGCTTCCAAATATCCCTTTGCCAATTCCACAAGAACAGCCTTAGCGAAAGGCTTCTTGAAGGGAAAGATGTAACTCTGTGAGATGAATTAACAGAACACAGAGCAGTTTCTCAGAAAGCTTCTTTCCAGTTTTGAACGGAAGATATTTCCTTTTTCACCATAGCCCTCTATGGGCTTCCAAATATCCCTTTGCCAATTCCACAAGAACAGCCTTAGCGAAAGACTTCTTGAAGGGAAAGATGTAACTCTGTGAGATGAATTAACAGAACACAGAGCAGTTTCTCAGAAAGCTTCTTTCCAGTTTTGAAAGGAAGATATTTCCTTTTTCACCATAGCAATCTATGGGCTTCCAAATATCCCTTTGCCAATTCCACAAGAACAGCCTTAGCGAAAGGCTCCTTGAAGGAAGAGATGTAACTCTGCTAGATGAATTAACAGAACACAGAGCAGTTTCTCAGAAAGCTTCTTTCCAGTTTTGAACGGAAGATATTTCCTTTTTCACCATAGCCCTCTATGGGCTTCCAAATATCCCATTGCCAATTCCATAAGAACAACCTTAGCGCAAGGCTTCTTGAAGGGAAAGATGTAACTCTGTGAGATGAATTAACAGAACACAGAGCAGTTTCTCAGAAAGCTTCTTTCCAGTTTTGAACGGAAGATATTTCCTTTTTCACCATAGCCCTCTATGGGCTTCCAAATATCCCTTTGCCAATTCCAAAAGAACAGCCTTAGCGAAAGGCTTCTTGAAGGGAAAGATGTAACTCTGTGAGATGAATTAACAGAACATAGAACAGTTTCTCAGAAAGCTTCTTTCCAGTTTTGAACGGAAGATATTTCCTTTTTCGCCATAGCCCTCTATGGGCTTCCAAATATCCCTTTGAAAATTACACAAGAACAGCCTTAGCGAAAGGCTTCTTGAAGTTGAAGATGTAACTCTGTGAGATGAATTAACAGAACACAGAGCAGTTTCTCAGAAAGCTTCTTTCCAGTTTTGAACGGAAGATATTTCCTTTTTCACCATAGCCCTCTATGGGCTTCCAAATATCCCTTTGCCAATTCCACAAGAACAGCCTTAGCGAAAGGCTTCCTGAAGGGAAAGATGTAACTCTGTGAGATGAATTACAGAACACACAGCAGTTTCTCAGAAAGCTTCTTTCCAGTTTTGAACGGAAGATATTTCCTTTTTCACCATAGCCCTCTATGGGCTTCCAAATATCCCTTTGCCAATTCCACAAGAACAGCCTTAGCGAAAGGCTTCTTGAAGTTAAAGATGTAACTCTGCTAGATGAATTAACAGAACACAGAGCAGTTTCTCAGAAAGCTTCTTTCAACTTTTGAACGGAAGATATTTCCTTTTTCACCATAGCCCTCCATGGGCTACCAAATATCCCTTTGCCAATTCCACAAGAAGAGCCTTAGCGAAAGGCTTCTTGAAGGGAAAGATGAAACTCTGTGAGATGAATTAAAAGAACACAGAGCAGTTTCTCAGAAAGCTTCTTTCCAGTTTTGAACGGAAGATATTTCCTTTTTCACCATAGGCCTCTCTGGGCTTCCAAATATCCCTTTGCCAATTCTACAAGAACAGGCTTAGCGAAAGGCTTCTTGAAGTTAAAGATGTAACTCTGTGAGATGAATTAACAGGACACAGAGCAGTTTCTAAGAAAGCTTCTTTCCACTTTTGAACGGAAGATATTTCCTTTTTCACCATAGCCCTCCATGGGCTTCCAAATATCCCTTTGCCAATTCCACAAGAAGAGCCTTAGCGAAAGGCTTCTTGAAGGGAAAGATGTAATTCTGTGAGATGAATTAAAAGAACACAGAGCAGTTTCTCAGAAAGCTTCTTTCCAGTTTTGAACGGATGATATTTCCTTTTTCACCATAGCCCTCTAGGGGCTTCGAAATATCCCTTTGCCAATTCCACAAGAACAGGCTTAGCGAAAGGCTTCTTGAAGGGAAAGATGTAACTCTGTGAGATGAATTAACAGAACACAGAGCAGTTTCTCAGAAAGCTTCTCTCCAGTTTTGAACGGAAGATATTTCCTTCTTCAACATAGCCCTCTATGGGCTTCCAAATATCCCTTTGCCAATTCCACAAGAACAGCCTTAGCGAAAGGCTTCTTGAAGGGAAAGATGTAACTCTGTGAGATGAATTAACAGAACACAGAGCAGTTTCTCAGAAAGCTTCTTTCCAGTTTTGAACGGAAGATATTTCCTTTTTCACCATAGCCCTCTATGGGCTTCCAAATATCCCTTTGCCAATTCCACAAGAACAGCCTTAGCGAAAGACTTCTTGAAGGGAAAGATGTAACTCTGTGAGATGAATTAACAGAACACAGAGCAGTTTCTCAGAAAGCTTCTTTCCAGTTTTGAAAGGAAGATATTTCCTTTTTCACCATAGCAATCTATGGGCTTCCAAATATCCCTTTGCCAATTCCACAAGAACAGCCTTAGCGAAAGGCTTCTTGAAGGAAGAGATGTAACTCTGCTAGATGAATTAACAGAACACGGAGCAGTTTCTCAGAAAGCTTCTTTCCAGTTTTGAACGGAAGATATTTCCTTTTTCACCATAGTCCTCCATGGGCTTCCAAATATCCCTTTGCCAATTCCACAAGAAGAGCCTTAGCGAAAGGCTTCTTGAAGGGAAAGATGTAATTCTGTGAGATGAATTAAAAGAACACAGAGCAGTTTCTCAGAAAGCTTCTTTCCAGTTTTGAACGGAAGATATTTCCTTTTTCACCATAGCCCTCTATGGGCTTCCAAATATCCCTTTGCCAATTCCACAAGAACAGCCTTAGCGAAAGGCTTCTTGAAGGGAAAGATGTAACTCTGTGAGATTAATTAACAGAACACAGAGCAGTTTCTCAGAAAGCTTCTTTCCAGTTTTGAACGGAAGATATTTCCTTTTTCTCCATAGCCCTCTATGGGCTTCCAAATATCCCTTTGCCAATTCCACAAGAACAGCCTTAGCGAAAGGCTTCCTGAAGGGAAAGATGTAACTCTGTGAGATGAATTAACAGAACACAGAGCAGTTTCTCAGAAAGCTTCTTTCCAGTTTTGAACGGAAGATATTTCCTTTTTCAACATAGCCCTCTATGGGCTTCCAAATATCCCTTTGCCAATTCCACAAGAACAGCCTTAGCGAAAGGCTTCCTGAAGGGAAAGATGTAACTCTGTGAGATGAATTAACAGAACACAGAGCAGTTTCTCAGAAAGCTTCTCTCCAGTTTTGAACGGAAGATATTTAATTTTTCAACATAGCCCTCTTTGGGCTTCCAAATATCCCTTTGCCAATTCCACAAGAACAGCCTTAGCGAAAGGCTTCTTGAAGGGAAAGATGTAACTCTGTGAGATGAATTAACAGAATATAGAACAGTTTCTCAGAAAGCTTCTTTCCAGTTTTGAACGGAAGATATTTCCTTTTTCACCATAGCCCTCTATGGGCTTCCAAATATCCCTTTGCCAATTCCACAAGAACAGCCTTAGCGAAAGGCTTCTTGAAGTTAAAGATGTAACTCTGTGAGATGAATTAACAGAACACAGAGCAGTTTCTCAGAAAGCTTCTTTCCAGTTTTGAACGGAAGATATTTCCTTTTTCACCATAGCCCTCTATGGGCTTCCAAATATCCCTTTGCCAATTCCACAAGAACAGCCTTAGCGAAAGGCTTCCTGAAGGGAAAGATGTAACTCTGTGAGATGAATTAACAGAACACAGAGCTGTTTCTCAGAAAGCTTCTTTCCAGTTTTGAACGGAAGATATTTCCTTTTTCACCATAGCCCTCTATGGGCTTCCAAATATCCCTTTGCCAATTCCACAAGAACAGCCTTAGCGAAAGGCTTCTTGAAGGGAAAGATGTAACTCTGTGAGATGAATTAACAGAACACAGAGCAGTTTCTCAGAAAGCTTCTTTCCAGTTTTGAACGGAAGATATTTCCTTTTTCACCATAGCCCTCTATGGGCTTCCAAATATCCCTTTGCCAATTCCACAAGAACAGCCTTAGCGAAAGGCTTCTTGAAGTTAAAGATGTAACTCTGCTAGATGAATTAACAGAACACAGAGCAGTTTCTCAGAAAGCTTCTTTCCACTTTTGAACGGAAGATATTTCCTTTTTCACCATAGCCCTCCATGGGCTTCCAAATATCCCTTTGCCAATTCCACAAGAAGAGCCTTAGCGAAAGGCTTCTTGAAGGGAAAGATGTAATTCGGTGAGATGAATTAAAAGAACACAGAGCAGTTTCTCAGAAAGCTTCTTTCCAGTTTTGAACGAAAGATATTTCCTTTTTCACCGTAGCCCTCTATGGGCTTCCAAATATCCCTTTGCCAATTCCACAAGAACAGCCTTAGCGAAAGGCTTCTTGAAGGGAAAGATGTAACTCTGTGAGATGAATTAACAGAACATAGAACAGTTTCTCAGAAAGCTTCTTTCCAGTTTTGAACGGAAGATATTTCCTTTTTCTCCATAGCCCTCTATGGGCTTCCAAATATCCCTTTGCCAATTCCACAAGAACAGCCTTAGCGAAAGGCTTCGTGAATTTAAAGATGTAACTCTGTGAGATGAATTAACAGAACACAGAGCAGTTTCTCAGAAAGCTTCTTTCCAGTTTTGAACGGAAGATATTTCCTTTTTCACCATAGCCCTCTATGGGCTTCCAAATATCCCATTGCCAATTCCACAAGAACAGCCTTAGCGAAAGGCTTCTTGAAGGAAAATATGTAACTCTGTGAGATGAATTAACAGAACACAGAGCAGTTTCTCAGAAAGCTTCTTTCCAGTTTTGAACGGAAGATATTTCCTTTTTCAACATAGCCCTCTATGGGCTTCCAAATATCCCTTTGCCAATTCCACAAGAACAACCTTAGCGCAAGGCTTCTTGAAGGGAAAGATGTAACTCTGTGAGATGAATTAACAGAACACAGAGCAGTTTCTCAGAAAGCTTCTTTCCAGTTTTGAACGGAAGATATTTCCTTTTTCACCATAGCCCTCTATGGGCTTCCAAATATCCCTTTGCCAATTCCAAAAGAACAGCCTTAGCGAAAGGCTTCTTGAAGGGAAAGATGTAACTCTGTGAGATGAATTAACAGAACATAGAACAGTTTCTCAGAAAGCTTCTTTCCAGTTTTGAACGGAAGATATTTCCTTTTTCGCCATAGCCCTCTATGGGCTTCCAAATATCCCTTTGCCAATTACACAAGAACAGCCTTAGCGAAAGGCTTCTTGAAGTTGAAGATGTAACTCTGTGAGATGAATTAACAGAACACAGAGCAGTTTCTCAGAAAGCTTCTTTCCTGTTTTGAACGGAAGATATTTCCTTTTTCACCATAGCCCTCTATGGGCTTCCAAATATCCGTTTGCCAATTCCACAAGAACAGCCTTAGCGAAAGGCTTCCTGAAGGGAAAGATGTAACTCTGTGAGATGAATTACAGAACACACAGCAGTTTCTCAGAAAGCTTCTTTCCAGTTTTGAACGGAAGATATTTCCTTTTTCACCATAGCCCTCTATGTGCTTCCAAATATCCCTTTGCCAATTCCACAAGAACAGCCTTAGCGAAAGGCTTCGTGAATTTAAAGATGTAACTCTGTGAGATGAATTAACAGAACACAGAGCAGTTTCTCAGAAAGCTTCTTTCCAGTTTTGAACGGAAGATATTTCCTTTTTCACCATAGCCCTCTAAGGGCTTCCAAATATCCCTTTGCCAATTCCACAAGAACAGCCTTAGCGAAAGGCTTCTTGAAGTTAAAGATGTAACTCTGTGAGATGAATTTACAGAACACAGAGCAGTTTCTCAGAAAGCTTCTTTCCAGTTTTGAACGGAAGATATTTCCTTTTTCACCCTAGCCCTCTATGGGCTTCCAAATATCCCTTTGCCAATTCCACAAGAACAGCCTTAGCGAAAGGCTTCTTGAAGGGAAAGATGTAACTCTGTGAGATGAATTAACAGAACACAGAGCAGTTTCTCAGAAAGCTTCTTTCCAGTTTTGAACGGAAGATATTTCCTTTTTCACCATAGCCCTCTATGGGCTTCCAAATATCCCTTTGCCAATTCCACAAGAACAGCCTTAGCGAAAGGCTTCTTGAAGGGAAAGATATAACTCTGTGAGATGAATTAACAGAACACAGAGCAGTTTCTCAGAAAGCTTCTTTCCAGTTTTGAACGGTAGATATTTCCTTTTTCACCGTAGCCCTCTATGGGCTTCCAAATATCCCTTTGCCAATTCCACAAGAACAGCCTTAGCGAAAGACTTCTTGAAGGGAAAGATGTAACTCTGTGAGATGAATTAACAGAACACAGAGCAGTTTCTCAGAAAGCTTCTTTCCAGTTTTGTACGGAAGATATTTCCTTTTTCACCATAGCACTCTATGGTCTTCCAAATATCCCTTTGCCAATTCCACAAGAACAGCCTTAGCGAAAGGCTTCTTGAAGGAAGAGATGTAACTCTGCTAGATGAATTAACAGAACACAGAGCAGTTTCTCAGAAAGCTTCTTTCCACTTTTGAACGGAAGATATTTCCTTTTTCACCATAGCCCTCCATGGGCTTCCAAATATCCCTTTGCCAATTCCACAAGAAGAGCCTTAGCGAAAGGCTTCTTGAAGGGAAAGATGTAATTCTGTGAGATGAATTAAAAGAACACAGAGCAGTTTCTCAGAAAGCTTCTTTCCAGTTTTGAACGGATGATATTTCCTTTTTCACCATAGCCCTCTATGGGCTTCCAAATATCCCTTTGCCAATTCCACAAGAACAGGCTTAGCGAAAGGCTTCTTGAAGGGAAAGATGTAACTCTGTGAGATGAATTAACAGAACACAGAGCAGTTTCTCAGAAAGCTTCTTTCCAGTTTTGAACGGAAGATATTTCCTTTTTCACCGTAGCCCTCTATGGGCTTCCAAATATCCCTTTGCCAATTCCACAAGAACAGCCTTAGCGAAAGGCTTCTTGAAGTTAAAGATGTAACTCTGTGAGATGAATTAACAGAACACAGAGCAGTTTCTCAGAAAGCTTCTTTCCAGTTTTGAACGGAAGATATTTCCTTTTTCACCATAGCCCTCTATGGGCTTCCAAATATCCCTTTGCCAATTCCACAAGAACAGCCTTAGCGAAAGGCTTCCTGAAGGGAAAGATGTAACTCTGTGAGATGAATTAACAGAACACAGACCAGTTTCTCAGAAAGCTTCTTTCCAGTTTTGAACGGAAGATATTTCCTTTTTCACCATAGCCCTCTATGGGCTTCCAAATATCCCTTTGCCAATTCCACAAGAACAGCCTTAGCGAAAGGCTTCTTGAAGGGAAAGATGTAACTGTGTGAGATGAATTAACAGAACACAGAGCAGTTTCTCAGAAAGCTTCTTTCCAGTTTTGAACGGAAGATATTTCCTTTTTCACCATAGCCCTCTATGGGCTTCCAAATATCCCTTTGCCAATTCCACAAGAACAGCCTTAGCGAAAGGCTTCTTGAAGTTAAAGATGTAACTCTGCTAGATGAATTAACAGAACACAGAGCAGTTTCTCAGAAAGCTTCTTTCCACTTTTGAACGGAAGATATTTCCTTTTTCACCATAGCCCTCCATGGGCTTCCAAATATCCCTTTGCCAATTCCACAAGAAGAGCCTTAGCGAAAGGCTTCTTGAAGGGAAAGATGTAATTCTGTGACATGAATTAAAAGAACACAGAGCAGTTTCTCAGAAAGCTTCTTTCCAGTTTTGAACGGAAGATATTTCCTTTTTCACCATAGCCCTCTATGGGCTTCCAAATATCCCTTTCCCAATTCCACAAGAACAGGCTTAGCGAAAGGCTTCTTGAAGGGAAAGATGTAACTCTGTGAGATGAATTAACAGAACACAGAGCAGTTTCTCAGAAAGCTTCTTTCCAATTTTGAACGAAAGATATTTCCTTTTTCACCATAGCCCTCTATGGGCTTCCAAATATCCCTTTGCCAATTCCACAAGAACAGCCTTAGCGAAAGGCTTCTTGAAGGGAAAGATGTAACTCTGTGTGATGAATTAACAGAACATAGAATAGTTTCTCAGAAAGCTTCTTTCCAGTTTTGAACGGAAGATATTTCCTTTTTCTCCATAGCCCTCTATGGGCTTCCAAATATCCCTTTGCGAATTCCACAAGAACAGCCTTAGCGAAAGGCTTCTTGAATTTAAAGATGTAAGTCTGTGAGATGAATTAACAGAACACAGAGCAGTTTCTCAGAAAGCTTCTTTCCAGTTTTGAACGGAAGATATTTCCTTTTTCACCATAGCCCTCTATGGGCTTCCAAATATCCCTTTGCCAATTCCACAACAACAGCCTTAGCGAAAGACTTCTTGAAGGAAGAGATGTAACTCTGCTAGATGAATTAACAGAACACAGAGCAGTTTCTCAGAAAGCTTCTTTCAACTTTTGAACGGAAGATATTTCCTTTTTCACCATAGCCCTCCATGGGCTACCAAATATCCCTTTGCCAATTCCACAAGAAGAGCCTTAGCAAAAGGCTTCTTGAAGGGAAAGATGTAACTCTGTGAGATGAATTAACAGAACACAGAGCAGTTTCTCAGAAAGATTCTTTCCAGTTTTGAACGGAAGATATTTCCTTTTTCACCATAGCCCTCTATAGGCTTCCAAATATCCCTTTGCCAATTCCACAAGAACAGACTTAGCGAAAGGCTTCTTGAAGTTAAAGATGTAACTCTGTGAGATGAATTAACAGAACACAGAGCAGTTTCTCAGAAAGCTTCTTTCCAGTTTTGAACGGAAGATATTTCCTTTTTCACCATAGCCCTCTATGGGCTTCCAAATATCCCTTTGCCAATTCCACAAGAACAGCCTTAGCGAAAGGCTTCTTGAAGTTAAAGAGGTAACTCTGTGAGATGAATTAACAGAACACAGAGCAGTTTCTCAGAAAGCTTCTTTCCAGTTTTGAACGGAAGATATTTCCTTTTTCACCATAGCCCTCTATGGGCTTCCAAATATCCCTTTGCCAATTCCACAAGAACAGCCTTAGCGAAAGGCTTCTTGAAGGGAAAGATGTAACTCTGTGAGATGAATTAACAGTACATAGAACAGTTTCTCAGAAAGCTTCTTTCCAGTTTTGAACGGAAGATATTTCCTTTTTCACCATAGCCCTCTATGGGCTTCCAAATATCCCTTTGCCAATTCCACAAGAACAGCCTTAGCGAAAGGCTTCTTGAAGGGAAAGATGTAACTCTGTGAGATGAATTAACAGAACACAGAGCAGTTTCTCAGAAAGCTTCTTTCCAGTTTTGAACGGAAGATATTTCCTTTTTCACCATAGCCCTCTATGGGCTTCCAAATATCCCTTTGCCAATTCCACAAGAACAACCCTAGCGAAAGGCTTCTTGAAGGGAAAGATGTAACTCTGTGAGATGAATTAACAGAACACAGAGCAGTTTCTCAGAAAGATTCTTTCCAGTTTTGAACGGAAGATATTTCCTTTTTCACCATAGCCCTCTATGGGCTTCCAAATATCCCTTTGCCAATTCCACAAGAACAGCCTTAGCGAAGGGCTTCCTGAAGGGAAAGATGTAACTCTGTGAGATGAATTAACAGAACACAGAGCAGTTTCTCAGAAAGCTTCTTTCCAGTTTTGAACGGAAGATATTTCCTTTTTCACCATAGCCCTCTAAGGGCTTCCAAATATCCCTTTGCCAATTCCACAAGAACAGCCTTAGCGAAAGGCTTCTTGAAGTTAAAGATGTAACCCTGTGAGATGAATTAACAGAACACAGAGCAGTTTCTCAGAAAGCTTCTTTCCAGTTTTGAACGGAAGATAATTCCTTTTTCACCATAGCCCTCTATGGGCTTCCAAATATCCCTTTGCCAATTCCACAAGAACAGCCTTAGCGAAAGGCTTCTTGAAGGGAAAGATGTAACTCTGTGAGATGAATTAACAGAACATAGAACAGTTTCTCAGAAAGCTTCTTTCCAGTTTTGAACGGAAGATATTTCCTTTTTCACCATAGCCCTCTATGGGCTTCCAAATATCCCTTTGCCAATTCCACAAGAACAGCCTTAGCGAAAGGCTTCTTGAAGTTAAAGATGTAACTCTGTGAGATGAATTAACAGAACACAGAGCAGTTTCTCAGAAAGCTTCTTTCCAGTTTTGAACGGAAGATATTTCCTTTTTCACCATAGCCCTCTATGGGCTTCCAAATATCCCTTTGCCAATTCCACAAGAACAGCCTTAGCGAAAGGCTTCTTGAAGTTAAAGATGTAACCCTGTGAGATGAATTAACAGAACACAGAGCAGTTTCTCAGAAAGCTTCTTTCCAGTTTTGAACGGAAGATATTTCCTTTTTCACCATAGCCCTCTATGGGCTTCCAAATATCCCTTTGCCAATTCCACAAGAACAGCCTTAGCGAAAGGCTTCTTGAAGGGAAAGATGTAACTCTGTGAGATGAATTAACAGAATATAGAACAGTTTCTCAGAAAGCTTCTTTCCAGTTTTGAACGGAAGATATTTCCTTTTTCACCATAGCCCTCTATGGGCTTCCAAATATCCCTTTGCCAATTCCACAAGAAGAGCCTTAGCAAAAGGCTTCTTGAAGGGAAAGATGTAACTCTGTGAGATGAATTAACAGAACACAGAGCAGTTTCTCAGGAAGATTCTTTCCAGTTTTGAACGGAAGATATTTCCTTTTTCACCATAGCCCTCTATAGGCTTCCAAATATCCCTTTGCCAATTCCATAAGAACAGACTTAGCGAAAGGCTTCTTGAAGTTAAAGATGTAACTCTTTGAGATGAATTAACAGAACACAGAGCAGTTTCTCAGAAAGCTTCTTTCCAGTTTTGAACGGAAGATATTTCCTTTTTCACCATAGCCCTCTATGGGCTTCCAAATATCCCTTTGCCAATTCCACAAGAACAGCCTTAGCGAAAGGCTTCTTGAAGTTAAAGAGGTAACTCTGTGAGATGAATTAACAGAACACAGAGCAGTTTCTCAGAAAGCTTCTTTCCAGTTTTGAACGGAAGATATTTCCTTTTTCACCGTAGCCCTCTATGGGCTTCCAAATATCCCTTTGCCAATTCCACAAGAACAGCCTTAGCGAAAGGCTTCCTGAAGGGAAAGATGTAAATCTGTGAGATGAATTAACAGAACACAGAGCTGTTTCTCAGAAAGCTTCTTTCCAGTTTTGAACGGAAGATATTTCCTTTTTCACCATAGCCCTCTATGGGCTTCCAAATATCCCTTTTCCAATTCCACAAGAACAGCCTTAGCGAAAGGCTTCTTGAAGGGAAAGATGTAATTCTGTGACATGAATTAACAGAACACAGAGCAGTTTCTCAGAAAGCTTCTTTCCAGTTTTGAACGGAAGATATTTCCTTTTTCACCATAGCCCTCTATGGGCTTCCAAATATCCCTTTGCCAATTCCACAAGAACAGCCTTAGCGAAAGGCTTCTTGAAGTTAAAGATGTAACTCTGCTAGATGAATTAACAGAACACAGAGCAGTTTCTCAGAAAGCTTCTTTCCACTTTTGAACGGAAGATATTTCCTTTTTCACCATAGCCCTCCATGGGCTTCCAAATATCCCTTTGCCAATTCCACAAGAAGAGCCTTAGCGAAAGGCTTCTTGAAGGGAAAGATGTAATTCGGTGAGATGAATTAAAAGAACACAGAGCAGTTTCTCAGAAAGCTTCTTTCCAGTTTTGAACGAAAGATATTTCCTTTTTCACCGTAGCCCTCTATGGGCTTCCAAATATCCCTTTGCCAATTCCACAAGAACAGCCTTAGCGAAAGGCTTCTTGAAGGGAAAGATGTAACTCTGTGAGATGAATTAACAGAACATAGAACAGTTTCTCAGAAAGCTTCTTTCCAGTTTTGAACGGAAGATATTTCCTTTTTCTCCATAGCCCTCTATGGGCTTCCAAATATCCCTTTGCCAATTCCACAACAACAGCCTTAGCGAAAGGCTTCTTGAAGGAAGAGATGTAACTCTGCTAGATGAATTAACAGAACACAGAGCAGTTTCTCAGAAAGCTTCTTTCAACTTTTGAACGGAAGATATTTCCTTTTTCACCATAGCCCTCCATGGGCTACCAAATATCCCTTTGCCAATTCCACAAGAAGAGCCTTAGCAAAAGGCTTCTTGAAGGGAAAGATGTAACTCTGTGAGATGAATTAACAGAACACAGAGCAGTTTCTCAGGAAGATTCTTTCCAGTTTTGAACGGAAGATATTTCCTTTTTCACCATAGCCCTCTATAGGCTTCCAAATATCCCTTTGCCAATTCCATAAGAACAGACTTAGCGAAAGGCTTCTTGAAGTTAAAGATGTAACTCTGTGAGATGAATTAACAGAACACAGAGCAGTTTCTCAGAAAGCTTCTTTCCAGTTTTGAACGGAAGATATTTCCTTTTTCACCATAGCCCTCTATGGGCTTCCAAATATCCCTTTGCCAATTCCACAAGAACAGCCTTAGCGAAAGGCTTCTTGAAGTTAAAGAGGTAACTCTGTGAGATGAATTAACAGAACACAGAGCAGTTTCTCAGAAAGCTTCTTTCCAGTTTTGAACGGAAGATATTTCCTTTTTCACCATAGCCCTCTATGGGCTTCCAAATATCCCTTTGCCAATTCCACAAGAACAGCCTTAGCGAAAGGCTTCTTGAAGGGAAAGATGTAACTCTGTGAGATGAATTAACAGTACATAGAACAGTTTCTCAGAAAGCTTCTTTCCAGTTTTGAACGGAAGATATTTCCTTTTTCACCATAGCCCTCTATGGGCTTCCAAATATCCCTTTGCCAATTCCACAAGAACAGCCTTAGCGAAAGGCTTCTTGAAGGGAAAGATGTAACTCTGTGAGATGAATTAACAGAACACAGAGCAGTTTCTCAGAAAGCTTCTTTCCAGTTTTGAACGGAAGATATTTCCTTTTTCACCATAGCCCTCTATGGGCTTCCAAATATCCCTTTGCCAATTCCACAAGAACAGCCTTAGCGAAAGGCTTCGTGAATTTAAAGATGTAACTCTGTGAGATGAATTAACAGAATATAGAACAGTTTCTCAGAAAGCTTCTTTCCAGTTTTGAACGGAAGATATTTCCTTTTTCACGATAGCCCTCTATGGGCTTCCAAATATCCCTTTGCCAATTCCACAAGAACAACCCTAGCGAAAGGCTTCTTGAAGGGAAAGATGTAACTCTGTGAGATGAATTAACAGAACACAGAGCAGTTTCTCAGAAAGATTCTTTCCAGTTTTGAACGGAAGACATTTCCTTTTTCACCATAGCCCTCTATGGGCTTCCAAATATCCCTTTGCCAATTCCACAAGAACAGCCTTAGCGAAGGGCTTCCTGAAGGGAAAGATGTAACTCTGTGAGATGAATTAACAGAACACAGAGCAGTTTCTCAGAAAGCTTCTTTCCAGTTTTGAACGGAAGATATTTCCTTTTTCACCATAGCCCTCTATGGGCTTCCAAATATCCCTTTGCCAATTCCACAAGAACAGCCTTAGTGAAAGGCTTCTTGAAGTTAAAGATGTAACCCTGTGAGATGAATTAACAGAACACAGAGCAGTTTCTCAGAAAGCTTCTTTCCAGTTTTGAACGGAAGATAATTCCTTTTTCACCATAGCCCTCTATCGGCTTCCAAATATCCCTTTGCCAATTCCACAAGAACAGCCTTAGCGAAAGGCTTCTTGAAGGGAAAGATGTAACTCTGTGAGATGAATTAACAGAACATAGAACAGTTTCTCAGAAAGCTTCTTTCCAGTTTTGAACGGAAGATATTTCCTTTTTCACCATAGCCCTCTATGGGCTTCCAAATATCCCTTTGCCAATTCCACAAGAACAGCCTTAGCGAAAGGCTTCTTGAAGTTAAAGATGTAACTCTGTGAGATGAATTAACAGAACACAGAGCAGTTTCTCAGAAAGCTTCTTTCCAGTTTTGAACGGAAGATATTTCCTTTTTCACCATAG
Organism: Chlorocebus sabaeus; assembly: GCF_047675955.1. Classification (NCBI taxonomy): domain Eukaryota; kingdom Metazoa; phylum Chordata; class Mammalia; order Primates; family Cercopithecidae; genus Chlorocebus; species Chlorocebus sabaeus. The sequence continues at coordinate 639,247 of NW_027326935.1, read as the reverse complement.
CCCTCTATGGGCTTCCAAATATCCCTTTGCCAATTCCACAAGAACAGCCTTAGCGAAAGGCTTCTTGAAGTTAAAGATGTAACCCTGTGAGATGAATTAACAGAACACAGAGCAGTTTCTCAGAAAGCTTCTTTCCAGTTTTGAACGGAAGATAATTCCTTTTTCACCATAGCCCTCTATGGGCTTCCAAATATCCCTTTGCCAATTCCACAAGAACAGCCTTAGCGAAAGGCTTCTTGAAGGGAAAGATGTAACTCTGTGAGATGAATTAACAGAATATAGAACAGTTTCTCAGAAAGCTTCTTTCCAGTTTTGAACGGAAGATATTTCCTTTTTCACCATAGCCCTCTATGGGCTTCCAAATATCCCTTTGCCAATTCCACAAGAACAGCCTTAGCGAAAGGCTTCTTGAAGTTAAAGATGTAACTCTGTGAGATGAATTAACAGAACACAGAGCAGTTTCTCAGAAAGCTTCTTTCCAGTTTTGAACGGAAGATATTTCCTTTTTCACCATAGCCCTCTATGGGCTTCCAAATATCCCTTTGCCAATTCCACAACAACAGCCTTAGCGAAAGGCTTCCTGAAGGGAAAGATGTAACTCTGTGAGATGAATTAACAGAACACAGAGCTGTTTCTCAGAAAGCTTCTTTCCAGTTTTGAACGGAAGATATTTCCTTTTTCACCATAGCCCTCTATGGGCTTCCAAATATCCCTTTGCCAATTCCACAAGAACAGCCTTAGCGAAAGGCTTCTTGAAGGGAAAGATGTAACTCTGTGAGATGAATTAACAGAACACAGAGCAGTTTCTCAGAAAGCTTCTTTCCAGTTTTGAACGGAAGATATTTCCTTTTTCACCATAGCCCTCTATGGGCTTCCAAATATCCCTTTGCCAATTCCACAAGAACAGCCTTAGCGAAAGGCTTCTTGAAGATAAAGATGTAACTCTGCTAGATGAATTAAAAGAACACAGAGCAGTTTCTCAGAAAGCTTCTTTCCACTTTTGAACGGAAGATATTTCCTTTTTCACCATAGCCCTCCATGGGCTTCCAAATATCCCTTTGCCAATTCCACAAGAAGAGCCTTAGCGAAAGGCTTCTTGAAGGGAAAGATGTAATTCGGTGAGATGAATTAAAAGAACACAGAGCAGTTTCTCAGAAAGCTTCTTTCCAGTTTTGAACGGAAGATATTTCCTTTTTCACCATAGCCCTCTATGGGCTTCCAAATATCCCTTTGCCAATTCCACAAGAACAACCTTAGCGCAAGGCTTCTTGAAGGGAAAGATGTAACTCTGTGAGATGAATTAACAGAACACAGAGCAGTTTCTCAGAAAGCTTCTTTCCAGTTTTGAACGGAAGATATTTCCTTTTTCACCATAGCCCTCTATGGGCTTCCAAATATCCCTTTGCCAATTCCAAAAGAACAGCCTTAGCGAAAGGCTTCTTGAAGGGAAAGATGTAACTCTGTGAGATGAATTAACAGAACATAGAACAGTTTCTCAGAAAGCTTCTTTCCAGTTTTGAACGGAAGATATTTCCTTTTTCGCCATAGCCCTCTATGGGCTTCCAAATATCCCTTTGCCAATTACACAAGAACAGCCTTAGCGAAAGGCTTCTTGAAGCTGAAGATGTAACTCTGTGAGATGAATTAACAGAACACAGAGCAGTTTCTCAGAAAGCTTCTTTCCAGTTTTGAACGGAAGATATTTCCTTTTTCACCATAGCCCTCTATGGGCTTCCAAATATCCCTTTGCCAATTCCACAAGAACAGCCTTAGCGAAAGGCTTCCTGAAGGGAAAGATGTAACTCTGTGAGATGAATTACAGAACACACAGCAGTTTCTCAGAAAGCTTCTTTCCACTTTTGAACGGAAGATATTTCCTTTTTCACCATAGCCCTCCATGGGCTTCCAAATATCCCTTTGCCAATTCCACAAGAAGAGCCTTAGCGAAAGGCTTCTTGAAGGGAAAGATGTAATTCGGTGAGATGAATTAAAAGAACACAGAGCAGTTTCTCAGAAAGCTTCTTTCCAGTTTTGAACGAAAGATATTTCCTTTTTCACCGTAGCCCTCTATGGGCTTCCAAATATCCCTTTGCCAATTCCACAAGAACAGCCTTAGCGAAAGGCTTCTTGAAGGGAAAGATGTAACTCTGTGAGATGAATTAACAGAACATAGAACAGTCTCTCAGAAAGCTTCTTTCCAGTTTTGAACGGAAGATATTTCCTTTTTCTCCATAGCCCTCTATGGGCTTCCAAATATCCCTTTGCCAATTCCACAACAACAGCCTTAGCGAAAGGCTTCTTGAAGGAAGAGATGTAACTCTGCTAGATGAATTAACAGAACACAGAGCAGTTTCTCAGAAAGCTTCTTTCAACTTTTGAACGGAAGATATTTCCTTTTTCACCATAGCCCTCCATGGGCTACCAAATATCCCTTTGCCAATTCCACAAGAAGAGCCTTAGCAAAAGGCTTCTTGAAGGGAAAGATGTAACTCTGTGAGATGAATTAACAGAACACAGAGCAGTTTCTCAGGAAGATTCTTTCCAGTTTTGAACGGAAGATATTTCCTTTTTCACCATAGCCCTCTATAGGCTTCCAAATATCCCTTTGCCAATTCCATAAGAACAGACTTAGCGAAAGGCTTCTTGAAGTTAAAGATGTAACTCTGTGAGATGAATTAACAGAACACAGAGCAGTTTCTCAGAAAGCTTGTTTCCAGTTTTGAACGGAAGATATTTCCTTTTTCACCATAGCCCTCTATGGGCTTCCAAATATCCCTTTGCCAATTCCACAAGAACAGCCTTAGCGAAAGGCTTCTTGAAGTTAAAGAGGTAACTCTGTGAGATGAATTAACAGAACACAGAGCAGTTTCTCAGAAAGCTTCTTTCCAGTTTTGAACGGAAGATATTTCCTTTTTCACCGTAGCCCTCTATGGGCTTCCAAATATCCCTTTGCCAATTCCACAAGAACAGCCTTAGCGAAAGGCTTCCTGAAGGGAAAGATGTAAATCTGTGAGATGAATTAACAGAACACAGAGCTGTTTCTCAGAAAGCTTCTTTCCAGTTTTGAACGGAAGATATTTCCTTTTTCACCATAGCCCTCTATGGGCTTCCAAATATCCCTTTTCCAATTCCACAAGAACAGCCTTAGCGAAAGGCTTCTTGAAGGGAAAGATGTAACTCTGTGAGATGAATTAACAGAACACAGAGCAGTTTCTCAGAAAGCTTCTTTCCAGTTTTGAACGGAAGATATTTCCTTTTTCACCATAGCCCTCTATGGGCTTCCAAATATCCCTTTGCCAATTCCACAAGAACAGCCTTAGCGAAAGGCTTCTTGAAGTTAAAGATGTAACTCTGCTAGATGAATTAACAGAACACAGAGCAGTTTCTCAGAAAGCTTCTTTCCACTTTTGAACGGAAGATATTTCCTTTTTCACCATAGCCCTCCATGGGCTTCCAAATATCCCTTTGCCAATTCCACAAGAAGAGCCTTAGCGAAAGGCTTCTTGAAGGGAAAGATGTAATTCGGTGAGATGAATTAAAAGAACACAGAGCAGTTTCTCAGAAAGCTTCTTTCCAGTTTTGAACGAAAGATATTTCCTTTTTCACCGTAGCCCTCTATGGGCTTCCAAATATCCCTTTGCCAATTCCACAAGAACAGCCTTAGCGAAAGGCTTCTTGAAGGGAAAGATGTAACTCTGTGAGATGAATTAACAGAACATAGAACAGTTTCTCAGAAAGCTTCTTTCCAGTTTTGAACGGAAGATATTTCCTTTTTCTCCATAGCACTCTATGGGCTTCCAAATATCCCTTTGCCAATTCCACAAAAACAGCCTTAGCGAAAGGCTTCTTGAAGGAAGAGATGTAACTCTGCTAGATGAATTAACAGAACACAGAACAGTTTCTCAGAAAGCTTCTTTCAACTTTTGAACGGAAGATATTTCCTTTTTCACCATAGCCCTCCATGGGCTACCAAATATCCCTTTGCCAATTCCACAAGAAGAGCCTTAGCAAAAGGCTTCTTGAAGGGAAAGATGTAACTCTGTGAGATGAATTAACAGAACACAGAGCAGTTTCTCAGGAAGATTCTTTCCAGTTTTGAACGGAAGATATTTCCTTTTTCACCATAGCCCTCTATAGGCTTCCAAATATCCCTTTGCCAATTCCATAAGAACAGACTTAGCGAAAGGCTTCTTGAAGTTAAAGATGTAACTCTGTGAGATGAATTAACAGAACACAGAGCAGTTTCTCAGAAAGCTTCTTTCCAGTTTTGAACGGAAGATATTTCCTTTTTCACCATAGCCCTCTATGGGCTTCCAAATATCCCTTTGCCAATTCCACAAGAACAGCCTTAGCGAAAGGCTTCTTGAAGTTAAAGAGGTAACTCTGTGAGATGAATTAACAGAACACAGAGCAGTTTCTCAGAAAGCTTCTTTCCAGTTTTGAACGGAAGATATTTCCTTTTTCACCATAGCCCTCTATGGGCTTCCAAATATCCCTTTGCCAATTCCACAAGAACAGCCTTAGCGAAAGGCTTCTTGAAGGGAAAGATGTAACTCTGTGAGATGAATTAACAGTACATAGAACAGTTTCTCAGAAAGCTTCTTTCCAGTTTTGAACGGAAGATATTTCCTTTTTCACCATAGCCCTCTATGGGCTTCCAAATATCCCTTTGCCAATTCCACAAGAACAGCCTTAGCGAAAGGCTTCTTGAAGGGAAAGATGTAACTCTGTGAGATGAATTAACAGAACACAGAGCAGTTTCTCAGAAAGCTTCTTTCCAGTTTTGAACGGAAGATATTTCCTTTTTCACCATAGCCCTCCATGGGCTTCCAAATATCCCTTTGCCAATTCCACAAGAACAGCCTTAGCGAAAGGCTTCGTGAATTTAAAGATGTAACTCTGTGAGATGAATTAACAGAATATAGAACAGTTTCTCAGAAAGCTTCTTTCCAGTTTTGAACGGAAGATATTTCCTTTTTCACGATAGCCCTCTATGGGCTTCCAAATATCCCTTTGCCAATTCCACAAGAACAACCCTAGCGAAAGGCTTCTTGAAGGGAAAGATGTAACTCTGTGAGATGAATTAACAGAACACAGAGCAGTTTCTCAGAAAGATTCTTTCCAGTTTTGAACGGAAGACATTTCCTTTTTCACCATAGCCCTCTATGGGCTTCCAAATATCCCTTTGCCAATTCCACAAGAACAGCCTTAGCGAAGGGCTTCCTGAAGGGAAAGATGTAACTCTGTGAGATGAATTAACAGAACACAGAGCAGTTTCTCAGAAAGCTTCTTTCCAGTTTTGAACGGAAGATATTTCCTTTTTCACCATAGCCCTCTATGGGCTTCCAAATATCCCTTTGCCAATTCCACAAGAACAGCCTTAGTGAAAGGCTTCTTGAAGTTAAAGATGTAACCCTGTGAGATGAATTAACAGAACACAGAGCAGTTTCTCAGAAAGCTTCTTTCCAGTTTTGAACGGAAGATAATTCCTTTTTCACCATAGCCCTCTATCGGCTTCCAAATATCCCTTTGCCAATTCCACAAGAACAGCCTTAGCGAAAGGCTTCTTGAAGGGAAAGATGTAACTCTGTGAGATGAATTAACAGAACATAGAACAGTTTCTCAGAAAGCTTCTTTCCAGTTTTGAACGGAAGATATTTCCTTTTTCACCATAGCCCTCTATGGGCTTCCAAATATCCCTTTGCCAATTCCACAAGAACAGCCTTAGCGAAAGGCTTCTTGAAGTTAAAGATGTAACTCTGTGAGATGAATTAACAGAACACAGAGCAGTTTCTCAGAAAGCTTCTTTCCAGTTTTGAACGGAAGATATTTCCTTTTTCACCATAGCCCTCTATGGGCTTCCAAATATCCCTTTGCCAATTCCACAAGAACAGCCTTAGCGAAAGGCTTCTTGAAGTTAAAGATGTAACCCTGTGAGATGAATTAACAGAACACAGAGCAGTTTCTCAGAAAGCTTCTTTCCAGTTTTGAACGGAAGATAATTCCTTTTTCACCATAGCCCTCTATGGGCTTCCAAATATCCCTTTGCCAATTCCACAAGAACAGCCTTAGCGAAAGGCTTCTTGAAGGGAAAGATGTAACTCTGTGAGATGAATTAACAGAATATAGAACAGTTTCTCAGAAAGCTTCTTTCCAGTTTTGAACGGAAGATATTTCCTTTTTCACCATAGCCCTCTATGGGCTTCCAAATATCCCTTTGCCAATTCCACAAGAACAGCCTTAGCGAAAGGCTTCTTGAAGTTAAAGATGTAACTCTGTGAGATGAATTAACAGAACACAGAGCAGTTTCTCAGAAAGCTTCTTTCCAGTTTTGAACGGAAGATATTTCCTTTTTCACCATAGCCCTCTATGGGCTTCCAAATATCCCTTTGCCAATTCCACAACAACAGCCTTAGCGAAAGGCTTCCTGAAGGGAAAGATGTAACTCTGTGAGATGAATTAACAGAACACAGAGCTGTTTCTCAGAAAGCTTCTTTCCAGTTTTGAACGGAAGATATTTCCTTTTTCACCATAGCCCTCTATGGGCTTCCAAATATCCCTTTGCCAATTCCACAAGAACAGCCTTAGCGAAAGGCTTCTTGAAGGGAAAGATGTAACTCTGTGAGATGAATTAACAGAACACAGAGCAGTTTCTCAGAAAGCTTCTTTCCAGTTTTGAACGGAAGATATTTCCTTTTTCACCATAGCCCTCTATGGGCTTCCAAATATCCCTTTGCCAATTCCACAAGAACAGCCTTAGCGAAAGGCTTCTTGAAGATAAAGATGTAACTCTGCTAGATGAATTAACAGAACACAGAGCAGTTTCTCAGAAAGCTTCTTTCCACTTTTGAACGGAAGATATTTCCTTTTTCACCATAGCCCTCCATGGGCTTCCAAATATCCCTTTGCCAATTCCACAAGAAGAGCCTTAGCGAAAGGCTTCTTGAAGGGAAAGATGTAATTCGGTGAGATGAATTAAAAGAACACAGAGCAGTTTCTCAGAAAGCTTCTTTCCAGTTTTGAACGAAAGATATTTCCTTTTTCACCGTAGCCCTCTATGGGCTTCCAAATATCCCTTTGCCAATTCCACAAGAACAGCCTTAGCGAAAGGCTTCGTGAATTTAAAGATGTAACTCTGTGAGATGAATTAACAGAACACAGAGCAGTTTCTCAGAAAGCTTCTTTCCAGTTTTGAACGGAAGATATTTCCTTTTTCACCATAGCCCTCTATGGGCTTCCAAATATCCCATTGCCAATTCCACAAGAACAGCCTTAGCGAAAGGCTTCTTGAAGGAAAATATGTAACTCTGTGAGATGAATTAACAGAACACAGAGCAGTTTCTCAGAAAGCTTCTTTCCAGTTTTGAACGGAAGATATTTCCTTTTTCACCATAGCCCTCTATGGGCTTCCAAATATCCCTTTGCCAATTCCAAAAGAACAGCCTTAGCGAAAGGCTTCTTGAAGGGAAAGATGTAACTCTGTGAGATGAATTAACAGAACATAGAACAGTTTCTCAGAAAGCTTCTTTCCAGTTTTGAACGGAAGATATTTCCTTTTTCGCCATAGCCCTCTATGGGCTTCCAAATATCCCTTTGCCAATTACACAAGAACAGCCTTAGCGAAAGGCTTCTTGAAGCTGAAGATGTAACTCTGTGAGATGAATTAACAGAACACAGAGCAGTTTCTCAGAAAGCTTCTTTCCAGTTTTGAACGGAAGATATTTCCTTTTTCACCGTAGCCCTCTATGGGCTTCCAAATATCCCTTTGCCAATTCCACAAGAACAGCCTTAGCGAAAGGCTTCCTGAAGGGAAAGATGTAACTCTGTGAGATGAATTACAGAACACACAGCAGTTTCTCAGAAAGCTTCTTTCCAGTTTTGAACGGAAGATATTTCCTTTTTCACCATAGCCCTCTATGGGCTTCCAAATATCCCTTTGCCAATTCCACAAGAACAGCCTTAGCGAAAGGCTTCTTGAAGGGAAAGATGTAACTCTGCTAGATGAATTAACAGAACACAGAGCAGTTTCTCAGAAAGCTTCTTTCAACTTTTGAACGGAAGATATTTCCTTTTTCACCATAGCCCTCCATGGGCTACCAAATATCCCTTTGCCAATTCCACAAGAAGAGCCTTAGCGAAAGGCTTCTTGAAGGGAAAGATGAAACTCTGTGAGATGAATTAAAAGAACACAGAGCAGTTTCTCAGAAAGCTTCTTTCCAGTTTTGAACGGAAGATATTTCCTTTTTCACCATAGGCCTCTCTGGGCTTCCAAATATCCCTTTGCCAATTCTACAAGAACAGGCTTAGCGAAAGGCTTCTTGAAGTTAAAGATGTAACTCTGTGAGATGAATTAACAGGACACAGAGCAGTTTCTCAGAAAGCTTCTTTCCACTTTTGAACGGAAGATATTTCCTTTTTCACCATAGCCCTCCATGGGCTTCCAAATATCCCTTTGCCAATTCCACAAGAAGAGCCTTAGCGAAAGGCTTCTTGAAGGGAAAGATGTAATTCTGTGAGATGAATTAAAAGAACACAGAGCAGTTTCTCAGAAAGCTTCTTTCCCGTTTTGAACGGATGATATTTTCTTTTTCACCATAGCCCTCTTGGGGCTTCGAAATATCCCTTTGCCAATTCCACAAGAACAGGCTTAGCGAAAGGCTTCTTGAAGGGAAAGATGTAACTCTGTGAGATGAATTAACAGAACACAGAGCAGTTTCTCAGAAAGTTTCTCTCCAGTTTTGAACGGAAGATATTTCCTTTTTCAACATAGCCCTCTATGGGCTTCCAAATATCCCTTTGCCAATTCCACAAGAACAGCCTTAGCGAAAGGCTTCTTGAAGGGAAAGATGTAACTCTGTGAGATGAATTAACAGAACACAGAGCAGTTTCTCAGAAAGCTTTTTTCCAGTTTTGAACGGAAGATATTTCCTTTTTCACCATAGCCCTCTATGGGCTTCCAAATATCCCTTTGCCAATTCCACAAGAACAGCCTTAGCGAAAGACTTCTTGAAGGGAAAGATGTAACTCTGTGAGATGAATTAACAGAACACAGAGCAGTTTCTCAGAAAGCTTCTTTCCAGTTTTGAACGGAAGATATTTCCTTTTTCTCCATAGCCCTCTATGGGCTTCCAAATATCCCTTTGCCAATTCCACAAGAACAGCCTTAGCGAAAGGCTTCCTGAAGGGAAAGATGTAACTCTGTGAGATGAATTAACAGAACACAGAGCAGTTTCTCAGAAAGCTTCTTTCCAGTTTTGAACGGAAGATATTTCCTTTTTCAACATAGCCCTCTATGGGCTCCCAAATATCCCTTTGCCAATTCCACAAGAACAGCCTTAGCGAAAGGCTTCCTGAAGGGAAAGATGTAACTCTGTGAGATGAATTAACAGAACACAGAGCAGTTTCTCAGAAAGCTTCTCTCCAGTTTTGCATGGAAGATATTTCCTTTTTCAACATAGCCCTCTTTGGGCTTCCAAATATCCCTTTGCCAATTCCACAAGAACAGCCTTAGCGAAAGGCTTCTTGAAGGGAATGATGTAACTCTGTGAGATGAATTAACAGAATATAGAACAGTTTCTCAGAAAGCTTCTTTCCAGTTTTGAACGGAAGATATTTCCTTTTTCACCATAGCCCTCTATGGGCTTCCAAATATCCCTTTGCCAATTCCACAAGAACAGCCTTAGCGAAAGGCTTCTTGAAGTTAATGATGTAACTCTGTGAGATGAATTAACAGAACACAGAGCAGTTTCTCAGAAAGCTTCTTTCCAGTTTTGAACGGAAGATATTTCCTTTTTCACCATAGCCCTCTATGGGCTTCCAAATATCCCTTTGCCAATTCCACAAGAACAGCCTTAGCGAAAGGCTTCCTGAAGGGAAAGATGTAACTCTGTGAGATGAATTAACAGAACACAGAGCTGTTTCTCAGAAAGCTTCTTTCCAGTTTTGAACGGAAGATATTTCCTTTTTCACCATAGCCCTCTATGGGCTTCCAAATATCCCTTTGCCAATTCCAAAAGAACAGCCTTAGCGAAAGGCTTCTTGAAGGGAAAGATGTAACTCTGTGAGATGAATTAACAGAACATAGAACAGTTTCTCAGAAAGCTTCTTTCCAGTTTTGAACGGAAGATATTTCCTTTTTCGCCATAGCCCTCTATGGGCTTCCAAATATCCCTTTGCCAATTACACAAGAACAGCCTTAGCGAAAGGCTTCTTGAAGTTGAAGATGTAACTCTGTGAGATGAATTAACAGAACACAGAGCAGTTTCTCAGAAAGCTTCTTTCCAGTTTTGAACGGAAGATATTTCCTTTTTCACCATAGCCCTCTATGGGCTTCCAAATATCCCTTTGCCAATTCCACAAGAACAGCCTTAGCGAAAGGCTTCCTGAAGGGAAAGATGTAACTCTGTGAGATGAATTACAGAACACACAGCTGTTTCTCAGAAAGCTTCTTTCCAGTTTTGAACGGAAGATATTTCCTTTTTCACCATAGCCCTCTATGGGCTTCCAAATATCCCTTTGCCAATTCCACAAGAACAGCCTTAGCGAAAGGCTTCTTGAAGTTAAAGATGTAACTCTGCTAGATGAATTAACAGAACACAGAGCAGTTTCTCAGAAAGCTTCTTTCAACTTTTGAACGGAAGATATTTCCTTTTTCACCATAGCACTCCATGGGCTACCAAATATCCCTTTGCCAATTCCACAAGAAGAGCCTTAGCGAAAGGCTTCTTGAAGGGAAAGATGAAACTCTGTGAGATGAATTAAAAGAACACAGAGCAGTTTCTCAGAAAGCTTCTTTCCAGTTTTGAACGGAAGATATTTCCTTTTTCACCATAGCCCTCTCTGGGCTTCCAAATATCCCTTTGCCAATTCTACAAGAACAGGCTTAGCGAAAGGCTTCTTGAAGTTAAAGATGTAACTCTGTGAGATGAAATAACAGGACACAGAGCAGTTTCTCAGAAAGCTTCTTTCCACTTTTGAACGGAAGATATTTCCTTTTTCACCATAGCCCTCCATGGGCTTCCAAATATCCCTTTGCCAATTCCACAAGAAGAGCCTTAGCGAAAGGCTTCTTGAAGGGAAAGATGTAATTCTGTGAGATGAATTAAAAGAACACAGAGCAGTTTCTCAGAAAGCTTCTTTCCAGTTTTGAACGGATGATATTTATTTTTTCACCATAGCCCTCTAGGGGCTTCGAAATATCCCTTTGCCAATTCCACAAGAACAGGCTTAGCGAAAGGCTTCTTGAAGGGAAAGATGTAACTCTGTGAGATGAATTAACAGAACACAGAGCAGTTTCTCAGAAAGCTTCTTTCCAGTTTTGAACGGAAGGTATTTCCTTTTTCACCATAGCCCTCTATGGGCTTCCAAATATCCCTTTGCCAATTCCCCAAGAACAGCCTTAGCGAAAGGCTTCTTGAAGGGAAAGATGTAACTCTGTGAGATGAATTAACAGAACACAGAGCAGTTTCTCAGAAAGCTTCTTTCCAGTTTTGAACGGAAGATATTTCTTTTTTCACCATAGCCCTCTATGGGCTTCCATATATCCCTTTGCCAATTCCCAAAGAACAGCCTTAGCGAAAGGCTTCTTGAAGGGAAAGATGTAACTCTGTGAGATGAATTAACAGAACACAGAGCAGTTTCTCAGAAAGCTTCTCTCCAGTTTTGAACGGAAGATATTTCCTTTTTCAACATAGCCCTCTCTGGGCTTCCAAATATCCCTTTGCCAATTCCACAAGAACAGCCTTAGCGAAAGGCTTCTTGAAGGGAAAGATGTAACTCTGTGAGATGAATTAACAGAACACAGAGCAGTTTCTCAGAAAGCTTCTTTCCAGTTTTGAACGGAAGATATTTCCTTTTTCACCATAGCCCTCTAAGGGCTTCCAAATATCCCTTTGCCAATTCCACAAGAACAGCCTTAGCGAAAGACTTCTTGAAGGGAAAGATGTAACTCTGTGAGATGAATTAACAGAACACAGAGCAGTTTCTCAGAAAGCTTCTTTCCAGTTTTGAAAGGAAGATATTTCCTTTTTCACCATAGCAATCTATGGGCTTCCAAATATCCCTTTGCCAATTCCACAAGAACAGCCTTAGCGAAAGGCTTCTTGAAGGAAGAGATGTAACTCTGCTAGATGAATTAACAGAACACAGAGCAGTTTCTCAGAAAGCTTCTTTCCAGTTTTGAACGGAAGATATTTCCTTTTTCACCATAGTCCTCCATGGGCTTCCAAATATCCCTTTGCCAATTCCACAAGAAGAGCCTTAGCGAAAGGCTTCTTGAAGGGAAAGATGTAACTCTGTGAGATGAATTAACAGAACACAGAGCAGTTTCTCAGAAAGCTTCTTTCCAGTTTTGAACGGAAGATATTTCCTTTTTCACCCTAGCCCTCTATGGGCTTCCAAATATCCCTTTGCCAATTCCACAAGAACAGCCTTAGCGAAAGGCTTCTTGAAGGGAAAGATGTAACTCTGTGAGATGAATTAACAGAACACAGAGCAGTTTCTCAGAAAGCTTCTTTCCAGTTTTGAACGGAAGATATTTCCTTTTTCACCATAGCCCTCTATGGGCTTCCAAATATCCCTTTGCCAATTCCACAAGAACAGCCTTAGCGAAAGGCTTCTTGAAGATAAAGATGTAACTCTGCTAGATGAATTAACAGAACACAGAGCAGTTTCTCAGAAAGCTTCTTTCCACTTTTGAACGGAAGATATTTCCTTTTTCACCATAGCCCTCCATGGGCTTCCAAATATCCCTTTGCCAATTCCACAAGAAGAGCCTTAGCGAAAGGCTTCTTGAAGGGAAAGATGTAATTCGGTGAGATGAATTAAAAGAACACAGAGCAGTTTCTCAGAAAGCTTCTTTCCAGTTTTGAACGAAAGATATTTCCTTTTTCACCGTAGCCCTCTATGGGCTTCCAAATATCCCTTTGCCAATTCCACAAGAACAGCCTTAGCGAAAGGCTTCGTGAATTTAAAGATGTAACTCTGTGAGATGAATTAACAGAACACAGAGCAGTTTCTCAGAAAGCTTCTTTCCAGTTTTGAACGGAAGATATTTCCTTTTTCACCATAGCCCTCTATGGGCTTCCAAATATCCCATTGCCAATTCCACAAGAACAGCCTTAGCGAAAGGCTTCTTGAAGGAAAATATGTAACTCTGTGAGATGAATTAACAGAACACAGAGCAGTTTCTCAGAAAGCTTCTTTCCAGTTTTGAACGGAAGATATTTCCTTTTACACCATAGCCCTCTATGGGCTTCCAAATATCCCTTTGCCAATTCCACAAGAACAGCCTTAGCGAAAGGCTTCTTGAAGTTAAAGAGGTAACTCTGTGAGATGAATTAACAGAACACAGAGCAGTTTCTCAGAAAGCTTCTTTCCAGTTTTGAACGGAAGATATTTCCTTTTTCACCGTAGCCCTCTATGGGCTTCCAAATATCCCTTTGCCAATTCCACAAGAACAGCCTTAGCGAAAGGCTTCCTGAAGGGAAAGATGTAAATCTGTGAGATGAATTAACAGAACACAGAGCTGTTTCTCAGAAAGCTTCTTTCCAGTTTTGAACGGAAGATATTTCCTTTTTCACCATAGCCCTCTATGGGCTTCCAAATATCCCTTTTCCAATTCCACAAGAACAGCCTTAGCGAAAGGCTTCTTGAAGGGAAAGATGTAACTCTGTGAGATGAATTAACAGAACACAGAGCAGTTTCTCAGAAAGCTTCTTTCCAGTTTTGAACGGAAGATATTTCCTTTTTCACCATAGCCCTCTATGGGCTTCCAAATATCCCTTTGCCAATTCCACAAGAACAGCCTTAGCGAAAGGCTTCTTGAAGTTAAAGATGTAACTCTGCTAGATGAATTAACAGAACACAGAGCAGTTTCTCAGAAAGCTTCTTTCCACTTTTGAACGGAAGATATTTCCTTTTTCACCATAGCCCTCCATGGGCTTCCAAATATCCCTTTGCCAATTCCACAAGAAGAGCCTTAGCGAAAGGCTTCTTGAAGGGAAAGATGTAATTCGGTGAGATGAATTAAAAGAACACAGAGCAGTTTCTCAGAAAGCTTCTTTCCAGTTTTGAACGAAAGATATTTCCTTTTTCACCGTAGCCCTCTATGGGCTTCCAAATATCCCTTTGCCAATTCCACAAGAACAGCCTTAGCGAAAGGCTTCTTGAAGGGAAAGATGTAACTCTGTGAGATGAATTAACAGAACATAGAACAGTTTCTCAGAAAGCTTCTTTCCAGTTTTGAACGGAAGATATTTCCTTTTTCTCCATAGCACTCTATGGGCTTCCAAATATCCCTTTGCCAATTCCACAAAAACAGCCTTAGCGAAAGGCTTCTTGAAGGAAGAGATGTAACTCTGCTAGATGAATTAACAGAACACAGAACAGTTTCTCAGAAAGCTTCTTTCAACTTTTGAACGGAAGATATTTCCTTTTTCACCATAGCCCTCCATGGGCTACCAAATATCCCTTTGCCAATTCCACAAGAAGAGCCTTAGCAAAAGGCTTCTTGAAGGGAAAGATGTAACTCTGTGAGATGAATTAACAGAACACAGAGCAGTTTCTCAGGAAGATTCTTTCCAGTTTTGAACGGAAGATATTTCCTTTTTCACCATAGCCCTCTATAGGCTTCCAAATATCCCTTTGCCAATTCCATAAGAACAGACTTAGCGAAAGGCTTCTTGAAGTTAAAGATGTAACTCTGTGAGATGAATTAACAGAACACAGAGCAGTTTCTCAGAAAGCTTCTTTCCAGTTTTGAACGGAAGATATTTCCTTTTTCACCATAGCCCTCTATGGGCTTCCAAATATCCCTTTGCCAATTCCACAAGAACAGCCTTAGCGAAAGGCTTCTTGAAGTTAAAGAGGTAACTCTGTGAGATGAATTAACAGAACACAGAGCAGTTTCTCAGAAAGCTTCTTTCCAGTTTTGAACGGAAGATATTTCCTTTTTCACCATAGCCCTCTATGGGCTTCCAAATATCCCTTTGCCAATTCCACAAGAACAGCCTTAGCGAAAGGCTTCTTGAAGGGAAAGATGTAACTCTGTGAGATGAATTAACAGTACATAGAACAGTTTCTCAGAAAGCTTCTTTCCAGTTTTGAACGGAAGATATTTCCTTTTTCACCATAGCCCTCTATGGGCTTCCAAATATCCCTTTGCCAATTCCACAAGAACAGCCTTAGCGAAAGGCTTCTTGAAGGGAAAGATGTAACTCTGTGAGATGAATTAACAGAACACAGAGCAGTTTCTCAGAAAGCTTCTTTCCAGTTTTGAACGGAAGATATTTCCTTTTTCACCATAGCCCTCCATGGGCTTCCAAATATCCCTTTGCCAATTCCACAAGAACAGCCTTAGCGAAAGGCTTCGTGAATTTAAAGATGTAACTCTGTGAGATGAATTAACAGAATATAGAACAGTTTCTCAGAAAGCTTCTTTCCAGTTTTGAACGGAAGATATTTCCTTTTTCACGATAGCCCTCTATGGGCTTCCAAATATCCCTTTGCCAATTCCACAAGAACAACCCTAGCGAAAGGCTTCTTGAAGGGAAAGATGTAGCTCTGTGAGATGAATTAACAGAACACAGAGCAGTTTCTCAGAAAGATTCTTTCCAGTTTTGAACGGAAGACATTTCCTTTTTCACCATAGCCCTCTATGGGCTTCCAAATATCCCTTTGCCAATTCCACAAGAACAGCCTTAGCGAAGGGCTTCCTGAAGGGAAAGATGTAACTCTGTGAGATGAATTAACAGAACACAGAGCAGTTTCTCAGAAAGCTTCTTTCCAGTTTTGAACGGAAGATATTTCCTTTTTCACCATAGCCCTCTATGGGCTTCCAAATATCCCTTTGCCAATTCCACAAGAACAGCCTTAGTGAAAGGCTTCTTGAAGTTAAAGATGTAACCCTGTGAGATGAATTAACAGAATACAGAGCAGTTTCTCAGAAAGCTTCTTTCCAGTTTTGAACGGAAGATAATTCCTTTTTCACCATAGCCCTCTATCGGCTTCCAAATATCCCTTTGCCAATTCCACAAGAACAGCCTTAGCGAAAGGCTTCTTGAAGGGAAAGATGTAACTCTGTGAGATGAATTAACAGAACATAGAACAGTTTCTCAGAAAGCTTCTTTCCAGTTTTGAACGGAAGATATTTCCTTTTTCACCATAGCCCTCTATGGGCTTCCAAATATCCCTTTGCCAATTCCACAAGAACAGCCTTAGCGAAAGGCTTCTTGAAGTTAAAGATGTAACTCTGTGAGATGAATTAACAGAACACAGAGCAGTTTCTCAGAAAGCTTCTTTCCAGTTTTGAACGGAAGATATTTCCTTTTTCACCATAGCCCTCTATGGGCTTCCAAATATCCCTTTGCCAATTCCACAAGAACAGCCTTAGCGAAAGGCTTCTTGAAGTTAAAGATGTAACCCTGTGAGATGAATTAACAGAACACAGAGCAGTTTCTCAGAAAGCTTCTTTCCAGTTTTGAACGGAAGATAATTCCTTTTTCACCATAGCCCTCTATGGGCTTCCAAATATCCCTTTGCCAATTCCACAAGAACAGCCTTAGCGAAAGGCTTCTTGAAGGGAAAGATGTAACTCTGTGAGATGAATTAACAGAATATAGAACAGTTTCTCAGAAAGCTTCTTTCCAGTTTTGAACGGAAGATATTTCCTTTTTCACCATAGCCCTCTATGGGCTTCCAAATATCCCTTTGCCAATTCCACAAGAACAGCCTTAGCGAAAGGCTTCTTGAAGTTAAAGATGTAACTCTGTGAGATGAATTAACAGAACACAGAGCAGTTTCTCAGAAAGCTTCTTTCCAGTTTTGAACGGAAGATATTTCCTTTTTCACCATAGCCCTCTATGGGCTTCCAAATATCCCTTTGCCAATTCCACAACAACAGCCTTAGCGAAAGGCTTCCTGAAGGGAAAGATGTAACTCTGTGAGATGAATTAACAGAACACAGAGCTGTTTCTCAGAAAGCTTCTTTCCAGTTTTGAACGGAAGATATTTCCTTTTTCACCATAGCCCTCTATGGGCTTCCAAATATCCCTTTGCCAATTCCACAAGAACAGCCTTAGCGAAAGGCTTCTTGAAGGGAAAGATGTAACTCTGTGAGATGAATTAACAGAACACAGAGCAGTTTCTCAGAAAGCTTCTTTCCAGTTTTGAACGGAAGATATTTCCTTTTTCACCATAGCCCTCTATGGGCTTCCAAATATCCCTTTGCCAATTCCACAAGAACAGCCTTAGCGAAAGGCTTCTTGAAGATAAAGATGTAACTCTGCTAGATGAATTAACAGAACACAGAGCAGTTTCTCAGAAAGCTTCTTTCCACTTTTGAACGGAAGATATTTCCTTTTTCACCATAGCCCTCCATGGGCTTCCAAATATCCCTTTGCCAATTCCACAAGAAGAGCCTTAGCGAAAGGCTTCTTGAAGGGAAAGATGTAATTCGGTGAGATGAATTAAAAGAACACAGAGCAGTTTCTCAGAAAGCTTCTTTCCAGTTTTGAACGAAAGATATTTCCTTTTTCACCGTAGCCCTCTATGGGCTTCCAAATATCCCTTTGCCAATTCCACAAGAACAGCCTTAGCGAAAGGCTTCGTGAATTTAAAGATGTAACTCTGTGAGATGAATTAACAGAACACAGAGCAGTTTCTCAGAAAGCTTCTTTCCAGTTTTGAACGGAAGATATTTCCTTTTTCACCATAGCCCTCTATGGGCTTCCAAATATCCCATTGCCAATTCCACAAGAACAGCCTTAGCGAAAGGCTTCTTGAAGGAAAATATGTAACTCTGTGAGATGAATTAACAGAACACAGAGCAGTTTCTCAGAAAGCTTCTTTCCAGTTTTGAACGGAAGATATTTCCTTTTTCACCATAGCCCTCTATGGGCTTCCAAATATCCCTTTGCCAATTCCAAAAGAACAGCCTTAGCGAAAGGCTTCTTGAAGGGAAAGATGTAACTCTGTGAGATGAATTAACAGAACATAGAACAGTTTCTCAGAAAGCTTCTTTCCAGTTTTGAACGGAAGATATTTCCTTTTTCGCCATAGCCCTCTATGGGCTTCCAAATATCCCTTTGCCAATTACACAAGAACAGCCTTAGCGAAAGGCTTCTTGAAGCTGAAGATGTAACTCTGTGAGATGAATTAACAGAACACAGAGCAGTTTCTCAGAAAGCTTCTTTCCAGTTTTGAACGGAAGATATTTCCTTTTTCACCGTAGCCCTCTATGGGCTTCCAAATATCCCTTTGCCAATTCCACAAGAACAGCCTTAGCGAAAGGCTTCCTGAAGGGAAAGATGTAACTCTGTGAGATGAATTACAGAACACACAGCAGTTTCTCAGAAAGCTTCTTTCCAGTTTTGAACGGAAGATATTTCCTTTTTCACCATAGCCCTCTATGGGCTTCCAAATATCCCTTTGCCAATTCCACAAGAACAGCCTTAGCGAAAGGCTTCTTGAAGGGAAAGATGTAACTCTGCTAGATGAATTAACAGAACACAGAGCAGTTTCTCAGAAAGCTTCTTTCAACTTTTGAACGGAAGATATTTCCTTTTTCACCATAGCCCTCCATGGGCTACCAAATATCCCTTTGCCAATTCCACAAGAAGAGCCTTAGCGAAAGGCTTCTTGAAGGGAAAGATGAAACTCTGTGAGATGAATTAAAAGAACACAGAGCAGTTTCTCAGAAAGCTTCTTTCCAGTTTTGAACGGAAGATATTTCCTTTTTCACCATAGGCCTCTCTGGGCTTCCAAATATCCCTTTGCCAATTCTACAAGAACAGGCTTAGCGAAAGGCTTCTTGAAGTTAAAGATGTAACTCTGTGAGATGAATTAACAGGACACAGAGCAGTTTCTCAGAAAGCTTCTTTCCACTTTTGAACGGAAGATATTTCCTTTTTCACCATAGCCCTCCATGGGCTTCCAAATATCCCTTTGCCAATTCCACAAGAAGAGCCTTAGCGAAAGGCTTCTTGAAGGGAAAGATGTAATTCTGTGAGATGAATTAAAAGAACACAGAGCAGTTTCTCAGAAAGCTTCTTTCCCGTTTTGAACGGATGATATTTTCTTTTTCACCATAGCCCTCTTGGGGCTTCGAAATATCCCTTTGCCAATTCCACAAGAACAGGCTTAGCGAAAGGCTTCTTGAAGGGAAAGATGTAACTCTGTGAGATGAATTAACAGAACACAGAGCAGTTTCTCAGAAAGCTTCTCTCCAGTTTTGAACGGAAGATATTTCCTTTTTCAACATAGCCCTCTATGGGCTTCCAAATATCCCTTTGCCAATTCCACAAGAACAGCCTTAGCGAAAGGCTTCTTGAAGGGAAAGATGTAACTCTGTGAGATGAATTAACAGAACACAGAGCAGTTTCTCAGAAAGCTTCTTTCCAGTTTTGAACGGAAGATATTTCCTTTTTCACCATAGCCCTCTATGGGCTTCCAAATATCCCTTTGCCAATTCCACAAGAACAGCCTTAGCGAAAGACTTCTTGAAGGGAAAGATGTAACTCTGTGAGATGAATTAACAGAACACAGAGCAGTTTCTCAGAAAGCTTCTTTCCAGTTTTGAACGGAAGATATTTCCTTTTTCTCCATAGCCCTCTATGGGCTTCCAAATATCCCTTTGCCAATTCCACAAGAACAGCCTTAGCGATAGGCTTCCTGAAGGGAAAGATGTAACTCTGTGAGATGAATTAACAGAACACAGAGCAGTTTCTCAGAAAGCTTCTTTCCAGTTTTGAACGGAAGATATTTCCTTTTTCAACATAGCCCTCTATGGGCTCCCAAATATCCCTTTGCCAATTCCACAAGAACAGCCTTAGCGAAAGGCTTCCTGAAGGGAAAGATGTAACTCTGTGAGATGAATTAACAGAACACAGAGCAGTTTCTCAGAAAGCTTCTCTCCAGTTTTGCATGGAAGATATTTCCTTTTTCAACATAGCCCTCTTTGGGCTTCCAAATATCCCTTTGCCAATTCCACAAGAACAGCCTTAGCGAAAGGCTTCTTGAAGGGAATGATGTAACTCTGTGAGATGAATTAACAGAATATAGAACAGTTTCTCAGAAAGCTTCTTTCCAGTTTTGAACGGAAGATATTTCCTTTTTCACCATAGCCCTCTATGGGCTTCCAAATATCCCTTTGCCAATTCCACAAGAACAGCCTTAGCGAAAGGCTTCTTGAAGTTAATGATGTAACTCTGTGAGATGAATTAACAGAACACAGAGCAGTTTCTCAGAAAGCTTCTTTCCAGTTTTGAACGGAAGATATTTCCTTTTTCACCATAGCCCTCTATGGGCTTCCAAATATCCCTTTGCCAATTCCACAAGAACAGCCTTAGCGAAAGGCTTCCTGAAGGGAAAGATGTAACTCTGTGAGATGAATTAACAGAACACAGAGCTGTTTCTCAGAAAGCTTCTTTCCAGTTTTGAACGGAAGATATTTCCTTTTTCACCATAGCCCTCTATGGGCTTCCAAATATCCCTTTGCCAATTCCAAAAGAACAGCCTTAGCGAAAGGCTTCTTGAAGGGAAAGATGTAACTCTGTGAGATGAATTAACAGAACATAGAATAGTTTCTCAGAAAGCTTCTTTCCAGTTTTGAACGGAAGATATTTCCTTTTTCGCCATAGCCCTCTATGGGCTTCCAAATATCCCTTTGCCAATTACACAAGAACAGCCTTAGCGAAAGGCTTCTTGAAGTTGAAGATGTAACTCTGTGAGATGAATTAACAGAACACAGAGCAGTTTCTCAGAAAGCTTCTTTCCAGTTTTGAACGGAAGATATTTCCTTTTTCACCATAGCCCTCTATGGGCTTCCAAATATCCCTTTGCCAATTCCACAAGAACAGCCTTAGCGAAAGGCTTCCTGAAGGGAAAGATGTAACTCTGTGAGATGAATTACAGAACACACAGCAGTTTCTCAGAAAGCTTCTTTCCAGTTTTGAACGGAAGATATTTCCTTTTTCACCATAGCCCTCTATGGGCTTCCAAATATCCCTTTGCCAATTCCACAAGAACAGCCTTAGCGAAAGGCTTCTTGAAGTTAAAGATGTAACTCTGCTAGATGAATTAACAGAACACAGAGCAGTTTCTCAGAAAGCTTCTTTCAACTTTTGAACGGAAGATATTTCCTTTTTCACCATAGCACTCCATGGGCTACCAAATATCCCTTTGCCAATTCCACAAGAAGAGCCTTAGCGAAAGGCTTCTTGAAGGGAAAGATGAAACTCTGTGAGATGAATTAAAAGAACACAGAGCAGTTTCTCAGAAAGCTTCTTTCCAGTTTTGAACGGAAGATATTTCCTTTTTCACCATAGCCCTCTCTGGGCTTCCAAATATCCCTTTGCCAATTCTACAAGAACAGGCTTAGCGAAAGGCTTCTTGAAGTTAAAGATGTAACTCTGTGAGATGAAATAACAGGACACAGAGCAGTTTCTCAGAAAGCTTCTTTCCACTTTTGAACGGAAGATATTTCCTTTTTCACCATAGCCCTCCATGGGCTTCCAAATATCCCTTTGCCAATTCCACAAGAAGAGCCTTAGCGAAAGGCTTCTTGAAGGGAAAGATGTAATTCTGTGAGATGAATTAAAAGAACACAGAGCAGTTTCTCAGAAAGCTTCTTTCCAGTTTTGAACGGATGATATTTATTTTTTCACCATAGCCCTCTAGGGGCTTCGAAATATCCCTTTGCCAATTCCACAAGAACAGGCTTAGCGAAAGGCTTCTTGAAGGGAAAGATGTAACTCTGTGAGATGAATTAACAGAACACAGAGCAGTTTCTCAGAAAGCTTCTTTCCAGTTTTGAACGGAAGGTATTTCCTTTTTCACCATAGCCCTCTATGGGCTTCCAAATATCCCTTTGCCAATTCCCCAAGAACAGCCTTAGCGAAAGGCTTCTTGAAGGGAAAGATGTAACTCTGTGAGATGAATTAACAGAACACAGAGCAGTTTCTCAGAAAGCTTCTTTCCAGTTTTGAACGGAAGATATTTCTTTTTTCACCATAGCCCTCTATGGGCTTCCATATATCCCTTTGCCAATTCCCAAAGAACAGCCTTAGCGAAAGGCTTCTTGAAGGGAAAGATGTAACTCTGTGAGATGAATTAACAGAACACAGAGCAGTTTCTCAGAAAGCTTCTCTCCAGTTTTGAACGGAAGATATTTCCTTTTTCAACATAGCCCTCTCTGGGCTTCCAAATATCCCTTTGCCAATTCCACAAGAACAGCCTTAGCGAAAGGCTTCTTGAAGGGAAAGATGTAACTCTGTGAGATGAATTAACAGAACACAGAGCAGTTTCTCAGAAAGCTTCTTTCCAGTTTTGAACGGAAGATATTTCCTTTTTCACCATAGCCCTCTAAGGGCTTCCAAATATCCCTTTGCCAATTCCACAAGAACAGCCTTAGCGAAAGACTTCTTGAAGGGAAAGATGTAACTCTGTGAGATGAATTAACAGAACACAGAGCAGTTTCTCAGAAAGCTTCTTTCCAGTTTTGAAAGGAAGATATTTCCTTTTTCACCATAGCAATCTATGGGCTTCCAAATATCCCTTTGCCAATTCCACAAGAACAGCCTTAGCGAAAGGCTTCTTGAAGGAAGAGATGTAACTCTGCTAGATGAATTAACAGAACACAGAGCAGTTTCTCAGAAAGCTTCTTTCCAGTTTTGAACGGAAGATATTTCCTTTTTCACCATAGTCCTCCATGGGCTTCCAAATATCCCTTTGCCAATTCCACAAGAAGAGCCTTAGCGAAAGGCTTCTTGAAGGGAAAGATGTAACTCTGTGAGATGAATTAACAGAACACAGAGCAGTTTCTCAGAAAGCTTCTTTCCAGTTTTGAACGGAAGATATTTCCTTTTTCACCCTAGCCCTCTATGGGCTTCCAAATATCCCTTTGCCAATTCCACAAGAACAGCCTTAGCGAAAGGCTTCTTGAAGGGAAAGATGTAACTCTGTGAGATGAATTAACAGAACACAGAGCAGTTTCTCAGAAAGCTTCTTTCCAGTTTTGAACGGAAGATATTTCCTTTTTCACCATAGCCCTCTATGGGCTTCCAAATATCCCTTTGCCAATTCCACAAGAACAGCCTTAGCGAAAGGCTTCTTGAAGATAAAGATGTAACTCTGCTAGATGAATTAACAGAACACAGAGCAGTTTCTCAGAAAGCTTCTTTCCACTTTTGAACGGAAGATATTTCCTTTTTCACCATAGCCCTCCATGGGCTTCCAAATATCCCTTTGCCAATTCCACAAGAAGAGCCTTAGCGAAAGGCTTCTTGAAGGGAAAGATGTAATTCGGTGAGATGAATTAAAAGAACACAGAGCAGTTTCTCAGAAAGCTTCTTTCCAGTTTTGAACGAAAGATATTTCCTTTTTCACCGTAGCCCTCTATGGGCTTCCAAATATCCCTTTGCCAATTCCACAAGAACAGCCTTAGCGAAAGGCTTCGTGAATTTAAAGATGTAACTCTGTGAGATGAATTAACAGAACACAGAGCAGTTTCTCAGAAAGCTTCTTTCCAGTTTTGAACGGAAGATATTTCCTTTTTCACCATAGCCCTCTATGGGCTTCCAAATATCCCATTGCCAATTCCACAAGAACAGCCTTAGCGAAAGGCTTCTTGAAGGAAAATATGTAACTCTGTGAGATGAATTAACAGAACACAGAGCAGTTTCTCAGAAAGCTTCTTTCCAGTTTTGAACGGAAGATATTTCCTTTTTCACCATAGCCCTCTATGGGCTTCCAAATATCCCTTTGCCAATTCCAAAAGAACAGCCTTAGCGAAAGGCTTCTTGAAGGGAAAGATGTAACTCTGTGAGATGAATTAACAGAACATAGAACAGTTTCTCAGAAAGCTTCTTTCCAGTTTTGAACGGAAGATATTTCCTTTTTCGCCATAGCCCTCTATGGGCTTCCAAATATCCCTTTGCCAATTACACAAGAACAGCCTTAGCGAAAGGCTTCTTGAAGCTGAAGATGTAACTCTGTGAGATGAATTAACAGAACACAGAGCAGTTTCTCAGAAAGCTTCTTTCCAGTTTTGAACGGAAGATATTTCCTTTTTCACCGTAGCCCTCTATGGGCTTCCAAATATCCCTTTGCCAATTCCACAAGAACAGCCTTAGCGAAAGGCTTCCTGAAGGGAAAGATGTAACTCTGTGAGATGAATTACAGAACACACAGCAGTTTCTCAGAAAGCTTCTTTCCAGTTTTGAACGGAAGATATTTCCTTTTTCACCATAGCCCTCTATGGGCTTCCAAATATCCCTTTGCCAATTCCACAAGAACAGCCTTAGCGAAAGGCTTCTTGAAGGGAAAGATGTAACTCTGCTAGATGAATTAACAGAACACAGAGCAGTTTCTCAGAAAGCTTCTTTCAACTTTTGAACGGAAGATATTTCCTTTTTCACCATAGCCCTCCATGGGCTACCAAATATCCCTTTGCCAATTCCACAAGAAGAGCCTTAGCGAAAGGCTTCTTGAAGGGAAAGATGAAACTCTGTGAGATGAATTAAAAGAACACAGAGCAGTTTCTCAGAAAGCTTCTTTCCAGTTTTGAACGGAAGATATTTCCTTTTTCACCATAGGCCTCTCTGGGCTTCCAAATATCCCTTTGCCAATTCTACAAGAACAGGCTTAGCGAAAGGCTTCTTGAAGTTAAAGATGTAACTCTGTGAGATGAATTAACAGGACACAGAGCAGTTTCTCAGAAAGCTTCTTTCCACTTTTGAACGGAAGATATTTCCTTTTTCACCATAGCCCTCCATGGGCTTCCAAATATCCCTTTGCCAATTCCACAAGAAGAGCCTTAGCGAAAGGCTTCTTGAAGGGAAAGATGTAATTCTGTGAGATGAATTAAAAGAACACAGAGCAGTTTCTCAGAAAGCTTCTTTCCCGTTTTGAACGGATGATATTTTCTTTTTCACCATAGCCCTCTTGGGGCTTCGAAATATCCCTTTGCCAATTCCACAAGAACAGGCTTAGCGAAAGGCTTCTTGAAGGGAAAGATGTAACTCTGTGAGATGAATTAACAGAACACAGAGCAGTTTCTCAGAAAGCTTCTCTCCAGTTTTGAACGGAAGATATTTCCTTTTTCAACATAGCCCTCTATGGGCTTCCAAATATCCCTTTGCCAATTCCACAAGAACAGCCTTAGCGAAAGGCTTCTTGAAGGGAAAGATGTAACTCTGTGAGATGAATTAACAGAACACAGAGCAGTTTCTCAGAAAGCTTCTTTCCAGTTTTGAACGGAAGATATTTCCTTTTTCACCATAGCCCTCTATGGGCTTCCAAATATCCCTTTGCCAATTCCACAAGAACAGCCTTAGCGAAAGACTTCTTGAAGGGAAAGATGTAACTCTGTGAGATGAATTAACAGAACACAGAGCAGTTTCTCAGAAAGCTTCTTTCCAGTTTTGAACGGAAGATATTTCCTTTTTCTCCATAGCCCTCTATGGGCTTCCAAATATCCCTTTGCCAATTCCACAAGAACAGCCTTAGCGAAAGGCTTCCTGAAGGGAAAGATGTAACTCTGTGAGATGAATTAACAGAACACAGAGCAGTTTCTCAGAAAGCTTCTTTCCAGTTTTGAACGGAAGATATTTCCTTTTTCAACATAGCCCTCTATGGGCTCCCAAATATCCCTTTGCCAATTCCACAAGAACAGCCTTAGCGAAAGGCTTCCTGAAGGGAAAGATGTAACTCTGTGAGATGAATTAACAGAACACAGAGCAGTTTCTCAGAAAGCTTCTCTCCAGTTTTGCACGGAAGATATTTCCTTTTTCAACATAGCCCTCTTTGGGCTTCCAAATATCCCTTTGCCAATTCCACAAGAACAGCCTTAGCGAAAGGCTTCTTGAAGGGAATGATGTAACTCTGTGAGATGAATTAACAGAATATAGAACAGTTTCTCAGAAAGCTTCTTTCCAGTTTTGAACGGAAGATATTTCCTTTTTCACCATAGCCCTCTATGGGCTTCCAAATATCCCTTTGCCAATTCCACAAGAACAGCCTTAGCGAAAGGCTTCTTGAAGTTAAAGATGTAACTCTGTGAGATGAATTAACAGAACACAGAGCAGTTTCTCAGAAAGCTTCTTTCCAGTTTTGAACGGAAGATATTTCCTTTTTCACCATAGCCCTCTATGGGCTTCCAAATATCCCTTTGCCAATTCCACAAGAACAGCCTTAGCGAAAGGCTTCCTGAAGGGAAAGATGTAACTCTGTGAGATGAATTAACAGAACACAGAGCTGTTTCTCAGAAAGCTTCTTTCCAGTTTTGAACGGAAGATATTTCCTTTTTCACCATAGCCCTCTATGGGCTTCCAAATATCCCTTTGCCAATTCCAAAAGAACAGCCTTAGCGAAAGGCTTCTTGAAGGGAAAGATGTAACTCTGTGAGATGAATTAACAGAACATAGAACAGTTTCTCAGAAAGCTTCTTTCCAGTTTTGAACGGAAGATATTTCCTTTTTCGCCATAGCCCTCTATGGGCTTCCAAATATCCCTTTGCCAATTACACAAGAACAGCCTTAGCGAAAGGCTTCTTGAAGTTGAAGATGTAACTCTGTGAGATGAATTAACAGAACACAGAGCAGTTTCTCAGAAAGCTTCTTTCCAGTTTTGAACGGAAGATATTTCCTTTTTCACCATAGCCCTCTATGGGCTTCCAAATATCCCTTTGCCAATTCCACAAGAACAGCCTTAGCGAAAGGCTTCTTGAAGGGAAAGATGTAACTCTGTGAGATGAATTAACAGTACATAGAACAGTTTCTCAGAAAGCTTCTTTCCAGTTTTGAACGGAAGATATTTCCTTTTTCACCATAGCCCTCTATGGGCTTCCAAATATCCCTTTGCCAATTCCACAAGAACAGCCTTAGCGAAAGGCTTCTTGAAGTTAAAGATGTAACTCTGCTAGATGAATTAACAGAACACAGAGCAGTTTCTCAGAAAGCTTCTTTCAACTTTTGAACGGAAGATATTTCCTTTTTCACCATAGCACTCCATGGGCTACCAAATATCCCTTTGCCAATTCCACAAGAAGAGCCTTAGCGAAAGGCTTCTTGAAGGGAAAGATGAAACTCTGTGAGATGAATTAAAAGAACACAGAGCAGTTTCTCAGAAAGCTTCTTTCCAGTTTTGAACGGAAGATATTTCCTTTTTCACCATAGCCCTCTCTGGGCTTCCAAATATCCCTTTGCCAATTCTACAAGAACAGGCTTAGCGAAAGGCTTCTTGAAGTTAAAGATGTAACTCTGTGAGATGAAATAACAGGACACAGAGCAGTTTCTCAGAAAGCTTCTTTCCACTTTTGAACGGAAGATATTTCCTTTTTCACCATAGCCCTCCATGGGCTTCCAAATATCCCTTTGCCAATTCCACAAGAAGAGCCTTAGCGAAAGGCTTCTTGAAGGGAAAGATGTAATTCTGTGAGATGAATTAAAAGAACACAGAGCAGTTTCTCAGAAAGCTTCTTTCCAGTTTTGAACGGATGATATTTATTTTTTCACCATAGCCCTCTAGGGGCTTCGAAATATCCCTTTGCCAATTCCACAAGAACAGGCTTAGCGAAAGGCTTCTTGAAGGGAAAGATGTAACTCTGTGAGATGAATTAACAGAACACAGAGCAGTTTCTCAGAAAGCTTCTTTCCAGTTTTGAACGGAAGGTATTTCCTTTTTCACCATAGCCCTCTATGGGCTTCCAAATATCCCTTTGCCAATTCCCCAAGAACAGCCTTAGCGAAAGGCTTCTTGAAGGGAAAGATGTAACTCTGTGAGATGAATTAACAGAACACAGAGCAGTTCCTCAGAAAGCTTCTTTCCAGTTTTGAACGGAAGATATTTCTTTTTTCACCATAGCCCTCTATGGGCTTCCATATATCCCTTTGCCAATTCCCAAAGAACAGCCTTAGCGAAAGGCTTCTTGAAGGGAAAGATGTAACTCTGTGAGATGAATTAACAGAACACAGAGCAGTTTCTCAGAAAGCTTCTCTCCAGTTTTGAACGGAAGATATTTCCTTTTTCAACATAGCCCTCTCTGGGCTTCCAAATATCCCTTTGCCAATTCCACAAGAACAGCCTTAGCGAAAGGCTTCTTGAAGGGAAAGATGTAACTCTGTGAGATGAATTAACAGAACACAGAGCAGTTTCTCAGAAAGCTTCTTTCCAGTTTTGAACGGAAGATATTTCCTTTTTCACCATAGCCCTCTAAGGGCTTCCAAATATCCCTTTGCCAATTCCACAAGAACAGCCTTAGCGAAAGACTTCTTGAAGGGAAAGATGTAACTCTGTGAGATGAATTAACAGAACACAGAGCAGTTTCTCAGAAAGATTCTTTCCAGTTTTGAAAGGAAGATATTTCCTTTTTCACCATAGCAATCTATGGGCTTCCAAATATCCCTTTGCCAATTCCACAAGAACAGCCTTAGCGAAAGGCTTCTTGAAGGAAGAGATGTAACTCTGCTAGATGAATTAACAGAACACAGAGCAGTTTCTCAGAAAGCTTCTTTCCAGTTTTGAACGGAAGATATTTCCTTTTTCACCATAGTCCTCCATGGGCTTCCAAATATCCCTTTGCCAATTCCACAAGAAGAGCCTTAGCGAAAGGCTTCTTGAAGGGAAAGATGTAATTCTGTGAGATGAATTAAAAGAACACAGAGCAGTTTCTCAGAAAGCTTCTTTCCAGTTTTGAACGGAAGATATTTCCTTTTTCACCATAGCCCTCTATGGGCTTCCAAATATCCCTTTGCCAATTCCACAAGAACAGCCTTAGCGAAAGGCTTCTTGAAGGGAAAGATGTAACTCTGTGAGATGAATTAACAGAACACAGAGCAGTTTCTCAGAAAGCTTCTTTCCAGTTTTGAACGGAAGATATTTCCTTTTTCACCATAGCCCTCTAAGGGCTTCCAAATATCCCTTTGCCAATTCCACAAGAACAGCCTTAGCGAAAGGCTTCCTGAAGGGAAAGATGTAACTCTGTGAGATGAATTAACAGAACACAGAGCAGTTTCTCAGAAAGCTTCTTTCCAGTTTTGAACGGAAGATATTTCCTTTTTCACCCTAGCCCTCTATGGGCTTCCAAATATCCCTTTGCCAATTCCACAAGAACAGCCTTAGCGAAAGGCTTCCTGAAGGGAAAGATGTAACTCTGTGAGATGAATTAACAGAACACAGAGCAGTTTCTCAGAAAGCTTCTCTCCAGTTTTGAACGGAAGATATTTCCTTTTTCAACATAGCCCTCTATGGGCTTCCAAATATCCCTTTGCCAATTCCACAAGAACAGCCTTAGCGAAAGGCTTCCTGAAGGGAAAGATGTAACTCTGTGAGATGAATTAACAGAACACAGAGCAGTTTCTCAGAAAGCTTCTTTCCAGTTTTGAACGGAAGATATTTCCTTTTTCAACATAGCCCTCTATGGGCTTCCAAATATCCCTTTGCCAATTCCCCAAGAACAGCCTTAGCGAAAGGCTTCTTGAAGGGAAAGATGTAACTCTGTGAGATGAATTAACAGAACACAGAGCAGTTTCTCAGAAAGCTTCTCTCCAGTTTTGAACGGAAGATATTTCCTTTTTCAACATAGCCCTCTATGGGCTTCCAAATATCCCTTTGCCAATTCCACAAGAACAGCCTTAGCGAAAGGCTTCTTGAAGGAAGAGATGCAACTCTGCTAGATGAATTAACAGAACACAGAGCAGTTTCTCAGAAAGCTTCTTTCCAGTTTTGAACGGAAGATATTTCCTTTTTCACCATAGCCCTCTATGGGCTTCCAAATATCCCTTTGCCAATTCCAAAAGAACAGCCTTAGCGAAAGGCTTCTTGAAGGGAAAGATGTAACTCTGTGAGATGAATTAACAGAACATAGAACAGTTTCTCAGAAAGCTTCTTTCCAGTTTTGAACGGAAGATATTTCCTTTTTCGCCATAGCCCTCTATGGGCTTCCAAATATCCCTTTGCCAATTCCACAAGAAGAGCCTTAGCGAAAGGCTTCTTGAAGTTGAAGATGTAACTCTGTGAGATGAATTAACAGAACACAGAGCAGTTTCTCAGAAAGCTTCTTTCCAGTTTTGAACGGAAGATATTTCCTTTTTCACCATAGCCCTCTATGGGCTTCCAAATATCCCTTTGCCAATTCCACAAGAACAGCCTTAGCGAAAGGCTTCCTGAAGGAAAAGATGTAACTCTGTGAGATGAATTACAGAACACACAGCAGTTTCTCAGAAAGCTTCTTTCCAGTTTTGAACGGAAGATATTTCCTTTTTCACCATAGCCCTCTATGGGCTTCCAAATATCCCTTTGCCAATTCTACAAGAACAGGCTTAGCGAAAGGCTTCTTGAAGTTAAAGATGTAACTCTGTGAGATGAATTAACAGGACACAGAGCAGTTTCCCAGAAAGCTTCTTTCCAGTTTTGAACGGAAGATATTTCCTTTTTCACCATAGCCCTCTATGGGCTTCCAAATATCCCTTTGCCAATTCCAAAAGAACAGCCTTAGCGAAAGGCTTCTTGAAGGGAAAGATGTAACTCTTTGAGATGAATTAACAGAACATAGAACAGTTTCTCAGAAAGTTTCTTTCCAGTTTTGAACGGAAGATATTTCCTTTTTCGCCATAGCCCTCTATGGGCTTCCAAATATCCCTTTACCAATTACACAAGAACAGCCTTAGCGAAAGGCTTCTTGAAGTTGAAGATGTAACTCTGTGAGATGAATTAACAGAACACAGAGCAGTTTCTCAGAAAGCTTCTTTCCAGTTTTGAACGGAAGATATTTCCTTTTTCACCATAGCCCTCTATGGGCTTCCAAATATCCCTTTGCCAATTCCACAAGAACAGCCTTAGCGAAAGGCTTCCTGAAGGGAAAGATGTAACTCTGTGAGATGAATTACAGAACACACAGCAGTTTCTCAGAAAGCTTCTTTCCAGTTTTGAACGGAAGATATTTCCTTTTTCACCATAGCCCTCTATGGGCTTCCAAATATCCCTTTGCCAATTCCACAAGAACAGCCTTAGCGAAAGGCTTCTTGAAGTTAAAGATGTAACTCTGCTAGATGAATTAACAGAACACAGAGCAGTTTCTCAGAAAGCTTCTTTCAACTTTTGAACGGAAGATATTTCCTTTTTCACCATAGCACTCCATGGGCTACCAAATATCCCTTTGCCAATTCCACAAGAAGAGCCTTAGCGAAAGGCTTCTTGAAGGGAAAGATGAAACTCTGTGAGATGAATTAAAAGAACACAGAGCAGTTTCTCAGAAAGCTTCTTTCCAGTTTTGAACGAAAGATATTTCCTTTTTCACCATAGCCCTCTCTGGGCTTCCAAATATCCCTTTGCCAATTCTACAAGAACAGGCTTAGCGAAAGGCTTCTTGAAGTTAAAGATGTAACTCTGTGAGATGAAATAACAGGACACAGAGCAGTTTCTCAGAAAGCTTCTTTCCACTTTTGAACGGAAGATATTTCCTTTTTCACCATAGCCCTCCATGGGCTTCCAAATATCCCTTTGCCAATTCCACAAGAAGAGCCTTAGCGAAAGGCTTCTTGAAGGGAAAGATGTAATTCTGTGAGATGAATTAAAAGAACACAGAGCAGTTTCTCAGAAAGCTTCTTTCCAGTTTTGAACGGATGATATTTCCTTTTTCACCATAGCCCTCTAGGGGCTTCGAAATATCCCTTTGCCAATTCCACAAGAACAGGCTTAGCGAAAGGCTTCTTGAAGGGAAAGATGTAACTCTGTGAGATGAATTAACAGAACACAGAGCAGTTTCTCAGAAAGCTTCTTTCCAGTTTTGAACGGAAGGTATTTCCTTTTTCACCATAGCCCTCTATGGGCTTCCAAATATCCCTTTGCCAATTCCCCAAGAACAGCCTTAGCGAAAGGCTTCTTGAAGGGAAAGATGTAACTCTGTGAGATGAATTAACAGAACACAGAGCAGTTTCTCAGAAAGCTTCTTTCCAGTTTTGAACGGAAGATATTTCTTTTTTCACCATAGCCCTCTATGGGCTTCCATATATCCCTTTGCCAATTCCCAAAGAACAGCCTTAGCGAAAGGCTTCTTGAAGGGAAAGATGTAACTCTGTGAGATGAATTAACAGAACACAGAGCAGTTTCTCAGAAAGCTTCTCTCCAGTTTTGAACGGAAGATATTTCCTTTTTCAACATAGCCCTCTATGGGCTTCCAAATATCCCTTTGCCAATTCCACAAGAACAGCCTTAGCGAAAGGCTTCTTGAAGGGAAAGATGTAACTCTGTGAGATGAATTAACAGAACACAGAGCAGTTTCTCAGAAAGCTTCTTTCCAGTTTTGAACGGAAGATATTTCCTTTTTCACCATAGCCCTCTAAGGGCTTCCAAATATCCCTTTGCCAATTCCACAAGAACAGCCTTAGCGAAAGACTTCTTGAAGGGAAAGATGTAACTCTGTGAGATGAATTAACAGAACACAGAGCAGTTTCTCAGAAAGCTTCTTTCCAGTTTTGAAAGGAAGATATTTCCTTTTTCACCATAGCTATCTATGGGCTTCCAAATATCCCTTTGCCAATTCCACAAGAACAGCCTTAGCGAAAGGCTTCTTGAAGGAAGAGATGTAACTCTGCTAGATGAATTAACAGAACACAGAGCAGTTTCTCAGAAAGCTTCTTTCCAGTTTTGAACGGAAGATATTTCCTTTTTCACCATAGTCCTCCATGGGCTTCCAAATATCCCTTTGCCAATTCCACAAGAAGAGCCTTAGCGAAAGGCTTCTTGAAGGGAAAGATGTAATTCTGTGAGATGAATTAAAAGAACACAGAGCAGTTTCTCAGAAAGCTTCTTTCCAGTTTTGAACGGAAGATATTTCCTTTTTCACCATAGC
Organism: Chlorocebus sabaeus; assembly: GCF_047675955.1. Lineage (NCBI taxonomy): Eukaryota > Metazoa > Chordata > Mammalia > Primates > Cercopithecidae > Chlorocebus > Chlorocebus sabaeus. Next base: position 606,402 of record NW_027326935.1, on the reverse strand, counting down.
CCTCTATGGGCTTCCAAATATCCCTTTGCCAATTCCACAAGAACAGCCTTAGCGAAAGGCTTCTTGAAGGGAAAGATGTAACTCTGTGAGATGAATTAACAGAACACAGAGCAGTTTCTCAGAAAGCTTCTTTCCAGTTTTGAACGGAAGATATTTCCTTTTTCACCATAGCCCTCTAAGGGCTTCCAAATATCCCTTTGCCAATTCCAAAAGAACAGCCTTAGCGAAAGGCTTCTTGAAGGGAAAGATGTAACTCTGTGAGATGAATTAACAGAACATAGAACAGTTTCTCAGAAAGCTTCTTTCCAGTTTTGAACGGAAGATATTTCCTTTTTCGCCATAGCCCTCTATGGGCTTCCAAATATCCCTTTGCCAATTCCACAAGAAGAGCCTTAGCGAAAGGCTTCTTGAAGTTGAAGATGTAACTCTGTGAGATGAATTAACAGAACACAGAGCAGTTTCTCAGAAAGCTTCTTTCCAGTTTTGAACGGAAGATATTTCCTTTTTCACCATAGCCCTCTATGGGCTTCCAAATATCCCTTTGCCAATTCCACAAGAACAGCCTTAGCGAAAGGCTTCCTGAAGGAAAAGATGTAACTCTGTGAGATGAATTACAGAACACACAGCAGTTTCTCAGAAAGCTTCTTTCCAGTTTTGAACGGAAGATATTTCCTTTTTCACCATAGCCCTCTATGGGCTTCCAAATATCCCTTTGCCAATTCTACAAGAACAGGCTTAGCGAAAGGCTTCTTGAAGGGAAAGATGTAACTCTGTGAGATGAATTCACAGAACACAGAGCAGTTTCTCAGAAAGCTTCTTTCCAGTTTTGAACGGAAGGTATTTCCTTTTTCACCATAGCCCTCTATGGGCCTCCAAATATCCCTTTGCCAATTCCACAAGAACAACCTTAGCGCAAGGCTTCTTGAAGGGAAAGATGTAACTCTGTGAGATGAATTAACAGAACACAGAGCAGTTTCTCAGAAAGCTTCTTTCCAGTTTTGAACGGAAGATATTTCCTTTTTCACCATAGCCCTCTATGGGCTTCCAAATATCCCTTTGCCAATTCCACAAGAACAACCTTAGCGCAAGGCTTCTTGAAGGGAAAGATGTAACTCTGTGAGATGAATTAACAGAACACAGAGCAGTTTCTCAGAAAGCTTCTTTCCAGTTTTGAACGGAAGATATTTCCTTTTTCGCCATAGCCCTCTATGGGCTTCCAAATATCCCTTTACCAATTACACAAGAACAGCCTTAGCGAAAGGCTTCTTGAAGTTGAAGATGTAACTCTGTGAGATGAATTAACAGAACACAGAGCAGTTTCTCAGAAAGCTTCTTTCCAGTTTTGAACGGAAGATATTTCCTTTTTCACCATAGCCCTCTATGGGCTTCCAAATATCCCTTTGCCAATTCCACAAGAACAGCCTTAGCGAAAGGCTTCCTGAAGGGAAAGATGTAACTCTGTGAGATGAATTACAGAACACACAGCAGTTTCTCAGAAAGCTTCTTTCCAGTTTTGAACGGAAGATATTTCCTTTTTCACCATAGCCCTCTATGGGCTTCCAAATATCCCTTTGCCAATTCCACAAGAACAGCCTTAGCGAAAGGCTTCTTGAAGTTAAAGATGTAACTCTGCTAGATGAATTAACAGAACACAGAGCAGTTTCTCAGAAAGCTTCTTTCAACTTTTGAACGGAAGATATTTCCTTTTTCACCATAGCACTCCATGGGCTACCAAATATCCCTTTGCCAATTCCACAAGAAGAGCCTTAGCGAAAGGCTTCTTGAAGGGAAAGATGAAACTCTGTGAGATGAATTAAAAGAACACAGAGCAGTTTCTCAGAAAGCTTCTTTCCAGTTTTGAACGGAAGATATTTCCTTTTTCACCATAGCCCTCTCTGGGCTTCCAAATATCCCTTTGCCAATTCTACAAGAACAGGCTTAGCGAAAGGCTTCTTGAAGTTAAAGATGTAACTCTGTGAGATGAAATAACAGGACACAGAGCAGTTTCTCAGAAAGCTTCTTTCCACTTTTGAACGGAAGATATTTCCTTTTTCACCATAGCCCTCCATGGGCTTCCAAATATCCCTTTGCCAATTCCACAAGAAGAGCCTTAGCGAAAGGCTTCTTGAAGGGAAAGATGTAATTCTGTGAGATGAATTAAAAGAACACAGAGCAGTTTCTCAGAAAGCTTCTTTCCAGTTTTGAACGGATGATATTTCCTTTTTCACCATAGCCCTCTAGGGGCTTCGAAATATCCCTTTGCCAATTCCACAAGAACAGGCTTAGCGAAAGGCTTCTTGAAGGGAAAGATGTAACTCTGTGAGATGAATTAACAGAACACAGAGCAGTTTCTCAGAAAGCTTCTTTCCAGTTTTGAACGGAAGGTATTTCCTTTTTCACCATAGCCCTCTATGGGATTCCAAATATCCCTTTGCCAATTCCCCAAGAACAGCCTTAGCGAAAGGCTTCTTGAAGGGAAAGATGTAACTCTGTGAGATGAATTAACAGAACACAGAGCAGTTTCTCAGAAAGCTTCTTTCCAGTTTTGAACGGAAGATATTTCTTTTTTCACCATAGCCCTCTATGGGCTTCCATATATCCCTTTGCCAATTCCCAAAGAACAGCCTTAGCGAAAGGCTTCTTGAAGGGAAAGATGTAACTCTGTGAGATGAATTAACAGAACACAGAGCAGTTTCTCAGAAAGCTTCTCTCCAGTTTTGAACGGAAGATATTTCCTTTTTCAACATAGCCCTCTATGGGCTTCCAAATATCCCTTTGCCAATTCCACAAGAACAGCCTTAGCGAAAGGCTTCTTGAAGGGAAAGATGTAACTCTGTGAGATGAATTAACAGAACACAGAGCAGTTTCTCAGAAAGCTTCTTTCCAGTTTTGAACGGAAGATATTTCCTTTTTCACCATAGCCCTCTAAGGGCTTCCAAATATCCCTTTGCCAATTCCACAAGAACAGCCTTAGCGAAAGACTTCTTGAAGGGAAAGATGTAACTCTGTGAGATGAATTAACAGAACACAGAGCAGTTTCTCAGAAAGCTTCTTTCCAGTTTTGAAAGGAAGATATTTCCTTTTTCACCATAGCAATCTATGGGCTTCCAAATATCCCTTTGCCAATTCCACAAGAACAGCCTTAGCGAAAGGCTTCTTGAAGGAAGAGATGTAACTCTGCTAGATGAATTAACAGAACACAGAGCAGTTTCTCAGAAAGCTTCTTTCCAGTTTTGAACGGAAGATATTTCCTTTTTCACCATAGTCCTCCATGGGCTTCCAAATATCCCTTTGCCAATTCCACAAGAAGAGCCTTAGCGAAAGGCTTCTTGAAGGGAAAGATGTAATTCTGTGAGATGAATTAAAAGAACACAGAGCAGTTTCTCAGAAAGCTTCTTTCCAGTTTTGAACGGAAGATATTTCCTTTTTCACCATAGCCCTCTATGGGCTTCCAAATATCCCTTTGCCAATTCCACAAGAACAGCCTTAGCGAAAGGCTTCTTGAAGGGAAAGATGTAACTCTGTGAGATGAATTAACAGAACACAGAGCAGTTTCTCAGAAAGCTTCTTTCCAGTTTTGAACGGAAGATATTTCCTTTTTCACCATAGCCCTCTAAGGGCTTCCAAATATCCCTTTGCCAATTCCACAAGAACAGCCTTAGCGAAAGGCTTCCTGAAGGGAAAGATGTAACTCTGTGAGATGAATTAACAGAACACAGAGCAGTTTCTCAGAAAGCTTCTTTCCAGTTTTGAACGGAAGATATTTCCTTTTTCACCCTAGCCCTCTATGGGCTTCCAAATATCCCTTTGCCAATTCCACAAGAACAGCCTTAGCGAAAGGCTTCCTGAAGGGAAAGATGTAACTCTGTGAGATGAATTAACAGAACACAGAGCAGTTTCTCAGAAAGCTTCTTTCCAGTTTTGAACGGAAGATATTTCCTTTTTCAACATAGCCCTCTTTGGGCTTCCAAATATCCCTTTGCCAATTCCACAAGAACAGCCTTAGCGAAAGGCTTCTTGAAGGGAAAGATGTAACTCTGTGAGATGAATTAACAGAACACAGAGCAGTTTCTCAGAAAGCTTCTTTCCAGTTTTGAACGGAAGATATTTCCTTTTTCACCATAGCCCTCTATGGGCTTCCAAATATCCCTTTGCCAATTCCACAAGAACAGCCTTAGCGAAAGGCTTCTTGAAGGGAAAGATGTAACTCTGTGAGATGAATTAACAGAACACAGAGCAGTTTCTCAGAAAGCTTCTCTCCAGTTTTGAACGGAAGATATTTCCTTTTTCAACATAGCCCTCTATGGGCTTCCAAATATCCCTTTGCCAATTCCACAAGAACAGCCTTAGCGAAAGGCTTCCTGAAGGGAAAGATGTAACTCTGTGAGATGAATTAACAGAACACAGAGCAGTATCTCAGAAAGCTTCTTTCCAGTTTTGAACGGAAGATATTTCCTTTTTCAACATAGCCCTCTATGGGCTTCCAAATATCCCTTTGCCAATTCCCCAAGAACAGCCTTAGCGAAAGGCTTCTTGAAGGGAAAGATGTAACTCTGTGAGATGAATTAACAGAACACAGAGCAGTTTCTCAGAAAGCTTCTCTCCAGTTTTGAACGGAAGATATTTCCTTTTTCAACATAGCCCTCTATGGGCTTCCAAATATCCCTTTGCCAATTCCACAAGAACAGCCTTAGCGAAAGGCTTCTTGAAGGAAGAGATGCAACTCTGCTAGATGAATTAACAGAACACAGAGCAGTTTCTCAGAAAGCTTCTTTCCAGTTTTGAACGGAAGATATTTCCTTTTTCACCATAGCCCTCTATGGGCTTCCAAATATCCCTTTGCCAATTCCAAAAGAACAGCCTTAGCGAAAGGCTTCTTGAAGGGAAAGATGTAACTCTGTGAGATGAATTAACAGAACATAGAACAGTTTCTCCGAAAGCTTCTTTCCAGTTTTGAACGGAAGATATTTCCTTTTTCGCCATAGCCCTCTATGGGCTTCCAAATATCCCTTTGCCAATTCCACAAGAAGAGCCTTAGCGAAAGGCTTCTTGAAGTTGAAGATGTAACTCTGTGAGATGAATTAACAGAACACAGAGCAGTTTCTCAGAAAGCTTCTTTCCAGTTTTGAACGGAAGATATTTCCTTTTTCACCATAGCCCTCTATGGGCTTCCAAATATCCCTTTGCCAATTCCACAAGAACAGCCTTAGCGAAAGGCTTCCTGAAGGAAAAGATGTAACTCTGTGAGATGAATTACAGAACACACAGCAGTTTCTCAGAAAGCTTCTTTCCAGTTTTGAACGGAAGATATTTCCTTTTTCACCATAGCCCTCTATGGGCTTCCAAATATCCCTTTGCCAATTCTACAAGAACAGGCTTAGCGAAAGGCTTCTTGAAGTTAAAGATGTAACTCTGTGAGATGAATTAACAGGACACAGAGCAGTTTCTCAGAAAGCTTCTTTCCACTTTTGAACGGAAGATATTTCCTTTTTCACCATAGCCCTCCATGGGCTTCCAAATATCCCTTTGCCAATTCCACAAGAAGAGCCTTAGCGAAAGGCTTCTTGAAGGGAAAGATGTAATTCTGTGAGATGAATTAAAAGAACACAGAGCAGTTTCTCAGAAAGCTTCTTTCCAGTTTTGAACGGATGATATTTCCTTTTTCACCATAGCCCTCTAGGGGCTTCGAAATATCCCTTTGCCAATTCCACAAGAACAGGCTTAGCGAAAGGCTTCTTGAAGGGAAAGATGTAACTCTGTGAGATGAATTCACAGAACACAGAGCAGTTTCTCAGAAAGCTTCTTTCCAGTTTTGAACGGAAGGTATTTCCTTTTTCACCATAGCCCTCTATGGGCTTCCAAATATCCCTTTGCCAATTCCCCAAGAACAGCCTTAGCGAAAGGCTTCTTGAAGGGAAAGATGTAACTCTGTGAGATGAATTAACAGAACACAGAGCAGTTTCTCAGAAAGCTTCTTTCCAGTTTTGAACGGAAGATATTTCTTTTTTCACCATAGCCCTCTATGGGCTTCCATATATCCCTTTGCAAATTCCCCAAGAACAGCGTTAGCGAAAGGCTTCTTGAAGGGAAAGATGTAACTCTGTGAGATGAATTAACAGAACACAGAGCAGTTTCTCAGAAAGCTTCTCTCCAGTTTTGAACGGAAGATATTTCCTTTTTCAACATAGCCCTCTATGGGCTTCCAAATATCCCTTTGCCAATTCCACAAGAACAGCCTTAGCGAAAGGCTTCTTGAAGGGAAAGATGTAACTCTGTGAGATGAATTAACAGAACACAGAGCAGTTTCTCAGAAAGCTTCTTTCCAGTTTTGAACGGAAGATATTTCCTTTTTCACCATAGCCCTCTATGGGCTTCCAAATATCCCTTTGCCAATTCCACAAG